>NC_056744.1:1582830117-1582885117 GCF_019279795.1 Protopterus annectens | reverse complement strand
CAAATTAGGTCCAACTGCACTCATTTTGGTATGTGTGCTTGGCTCTCTGTGAGCTGGAGAATGTCTAGTATTGGAGGACACTGGTAGTGTCTCAATGACACTTAATTCAATAACAGTGGCATATTTGTATCTACTTTGCCAACCTCATTTTCTGTGTTGTAATGTAGTTAATAAAGACAGCTCATGTTCCCCCATATCACTGACTCTGAAAGGTTCTGGGCATTTATTCATGTTATAATGGACATTTCCATACATTCACTGCACAGCATGTACTCCAATGATATGTAGTGGCATATTCTACCTGTTGCTAAGATATTCTTCTTCTTCTTTCAGCTTTTCCCGGTTAGGGGTTGCCATAATGGATCATCTGTTTCCATTTCTTCCTGTCCTCTGCATCTTGCTCTGTCACACCAACCACCTGTATGTCCTCTCTCACCACATCCATAAACCTTATCTTAGGCCTTCCTCTTTTCCTCTTACCTGGCAGCTTCATCCTTAGCATCCTTTTCCCAATATACCCAGCATCCCACCTCAGCACATGTCCAAACCAGCACAATCTCACCTCTCTGGCTTTGTCTCCAAATTGTCCAACCTGGGCTGATCCGCTAATATACTTATTCCTTTTTCTGTCTACCCTCATCACACCCAGTGCAAATCTTAACATCTTTAACTCTGCCACATCCAGCTCTGACTCCTGCCTTTTTGTCAATGCCACTGTCTCCAACCCATATAACACAGCTGGTCTCACTACCCTTTTGTAAACCTTCCCTTTCACTCTTACTGGTTCCCATCTGTCACAAATCACTCCTGACACTCTTCTCCACCCATTCCACCCTCTCCTGTACTCTCTTCTTCACCTCTCTTCCACACTCACCATTACTCTGAACTGTTGATCTCAAGTATTTAAATTCATCCACCTTCACCAACTCTACTCCCTGCATCCTCACCATTCCTCTATCCCCTTATTCTGCTGTTTGAAAATCACTTTCTAACCCTTTCCTGTCTTCCCTTGGTTTCCTATATGTCAGTCTATGAAGAAGCACTAAAATGAAGAGCAGTGAAAGGGAAAAATGGACATTTGCTTGATTTGATCTGCCTACCATCAGGGGAATGTTGTCAGAAGAGAAGAATGACAGAAGTGAAAGGTGATTGGACACCTTAGTTTGTGAGGCAAATTGCTGCTGACTCTCTCCTCACCAATTCAGTACTAATGAATGCCACTATAGCAGAAAGATCACTAGTGAATATAATGGATGCCACTGTAGCAGAGGAACTACTATTGAATATAATGAATGCCACTATAGCAGGAAGATCACCAGTGAATATAATGGCTGCCGCTGTAGCAGGGTAACCACTATTAAATATAATGGATGCCACTATAGCAGGAAGATCACTAGTGAATATAACAGATGCCACTGTAGCAAGAGAACCACTAGTGAACATAATGGATGCCACTATACCAGGGAGATCACTAGTGAATATAACAGATGCCACTGTAGCAGGGGAACCACTAGTGAATATAATGGATGCCACTATAGCAGGAGAACCACTAGTGGATATTCTGTTCCAAACTGGTTCCCTAACTGCTTTCAGCTTGCAGTGACTCTTAGGGATCAGTAACAAGCACTGACAAACAAAGGTCATCTCTGCATCAGGTTAAGGACAGGTCATGGTAAAGAACAAAGGGAACAGGAGTAAAAAGGGAAATTAAGTGAATTGTTCTGAGGTACCAGCATGCAAAAAGTTTCTAAAACACCGGGGTTCAGGTTTGCTACAGTTTCCAAACTCGGGTGAAAGACACAGAGTGCAAATAAAGTGTTGTGCAAATAGAAGAAAAAAGAATTGTATAAAAAAGAAGATTGCAATTGAGGTGTTACAAAGGCTGTATTGGTGGTAAATCAGTCATGGAGATGTGTATTGCAGAAAGGGCCAGAAATATAAAATAATTCTTCTTTTGCATTTCTAACAAAATGCATGTGATCATCATTGATCTATATCATAACTGAAGAAATAAGGGCATCATGAGGTTAAATGAAGGGAATGATTACTACTTTCAGGGACATTATATGCTGTGCTGGAGAGTATCATTAGATCATCTGCCAGTCATTACTACCACAATAATTCTGAAGGGTCCAGCAAGCTTGAATATATCAGATTTACGAAATGAATGTCAGGCATAAACAGCTGTCATAAAAGCTAACTAATAAGCCCCTACTTAGACTTTTCATTGTTTGACTAAGGTAAGTGGCTATGTAGGAGCTTCTCCAGGAGATCCTAGTTGAGTCTCGCTGGTGGTACTCCGGATTCTAAAGTCTTGGTGCCTTCAGACTTCAAGTTCAACAATTTCTCTGATCTGATCACTGAAAATTTTCCCTTGGGGAATGGAAATTATTTGGAAGTTATTTTACCCCTAACGAATATAATACTTTCATACTATCATGCTCAGATGAATTTTAATTATGTTTTAACTCTGCTGTTTTTGGGGAATGTTACTGAGAAGATGCTGAAGCAATAGCATATTGATTAGCTGAACAGTCACAATCACAAAGTCGACTCACTGGAACACATACAGCAGACACTAAATGAAACTCCCATGTTACGTGACTTAAGAGCAGTGAGGCTGCAAAAGAAGGGGGTCGTGCTTATTCCTGTTCTGCCTTCTCTGTAACTATTAAAATGTAAAACATGGTTATGATAAATTACATTTCCAGAGCTTCTGTGCTCACTGGTGTCAGTTCATCGTACTGTGCTCTGACAATGTCATATGGTCTTGGCTAAAGCACATCCTATTGAGTCAATGCCATATGGCAATATTGGATCAAGATAGCTGGTTTCTTTTAGTGCCATATCTTGTCATATTATTTTTGAGCCAAATTGCCTGTCTGTATTTAATGTGTATTACAGCAGTATGCAAGGACAAAATGTATAACCCTTTGTTGTAGCTTCTCAATGCAAATTTGATGTTTGAGCAAAGAGTATTTATACAGCTGCAGTGTGGGAACATCTAGCAGCAGCAGATAGTCTGTGATAAATCCTAAATGAAATTAAGAACAAACAAAATAATACTCATTCCTTCCCTTTGGGTACTGTGAATTATTGTTGGTCTAGGCCTTTTATGATATGGGTCTATATCACTTCATCAAATATGTGAATATCGAATGCAAATATTCACATACTCGAAGTTTATGAATTCTTTTGCGGTACAGTGAAGATTGGGATTTTTGCCCTTTCCTCACTGTAGTGCGATCTTGGAGTAGGAATATATATTTAGCAAGGGGAGTGGGGGGCACAGCCCCCCACAATACAGTTTTCAAGTATGCGAATATTCGCTCATGTGAGCGTTTGATATTCACGTATTTGATAAAGTGATATAGGCACTCTGATATCAGTTAAGTGATGTCCATTTATGTGCAGCTGACATTCACGGGGGGGGGGGGGGCAGACAGAGTTTGTGCCAGAGAATATATCTATCAGAATGAATAACCAAATGGTACAGATAAAGCTACTACAGCTCACCTGAGATAATATAGAGTTTGTGGCTATGAAGTTAGGCAAATGGAGAGGGTCTATGGCTTGCCTTTACCTTAAAGAGAGTGTCTTTGTGGTTTGCCTAAATTTGTAAGCTATGACTGCTGCAAAGAAGCTTGATGTTAGCCCTTTAGTTCTTTATTGACCAAAACATTCTGTATTTTTAACACATTTCCAAGCCTTTACCAAACCAGTCAGTTAAGAATGAAGTCCTTAACTCTTTACACCACTGCTGCATCCCTTGTAAGGTATAAGATACATCCATTGCACCAATATCCTTAATACCCCCAGGTTCGGGAGTTTCCTCATTTAAGAAAAGGATTTGAAAAACATTGTGCCTTTCACTGTGTATGCCTTCTGCCATGAGTGTATCATACCCAGCAATGAGGTGTGTGACTGTTTTCAATTCTTTTTTATAGAACCTATAATTGTCTGTTTCTCCCACTTGTTCAACAGACTTTGTAAACCAACATGTACATAGCCACTACCCTGGGATGCTGTTATTAACCTTCTGTCCTTTGGTTTCAACTCATCTTTCTTTAATCATTCCTGCTTCAAACCCTGATCACCATGAGGTTGTTCCAGGGGGATCTCTATACTTGCCACACTATTTATGGCTTTTACACATTTCTTTCCTTCTCATCTGATCCTTCTCCTTATATTCTTTCTTTTGTTTTTTTTGGTACATTCAGTTGCTGTCTGATTTTTGTCTACTTCTGGTTTGATTTCCATTCCCACTTGCCACCTGAATGCTTCTGCTAAACTAAACAGAGAGGTCATCTTGGACTTCCTCTTCTCATGTTGTAAAACTTTCACTATGTTTGGATCTGATGAGGTCAGCAGATATGTTTGCAGCAGTCCTACGACTGCAGATCTACTCATGTAATCAATAGATCTATTCATGTAATCAATTTCAAGGAGGCCTATACCTTCTACAGAGCATGGAATATGCAATCTTGGTATAAGTTGATTTTTATATATCATTTGATAGGTGTGAAGCATTTTTGTTATTCTGTCCAACTGATCCAATACCTTTTGGGGCCAGTCAATCACACCAAAAATGTAAGTTAAAACAAGAAAAGCAAATTGGTTTATAGCCTGGAATTTATTCTTAGATGTCAAGGCTGTTTTCAATATTAGTTTTAGTATTCTGAAGTAATTCTTAATAAGTTTTGTATTCACATTTGTTCGTGTTTTATTGTCAGTCCTTTACCAGATCTCAGATATGTATACACTCCTTCCTGCTCAGTTTCCTTTATATGAATTTCTGTCCTAGACTGATATTTTCTTGGTACTGCAAATGTCCTGCTTTAAACTTTACTTTCACACATTTATCAAGATCAAATGTCATTCTTGTATCATCTGAGACAGTTTTAACCCTTTGCAGTTGTGCTTTCAACTCCTCATCTGGTGACCTATACAGTTTTAAGCCAGCCACAAAAAGTAGATGAGAAATCTTTAAGCAAGTTTGCTTTCTGTGAGCCAAATTGTAACCAAGACCTAATCTTTTAAGTAAACAGCTTAATGGGTTAAGGGCAAGACAAAACAACAGTCATAACAAAGAATCACCCTGGGATATCCCCCCAATTAATTTTTATCCCTGGGATAATAGTTTGCCCTTTGTCATTGCAAAGTGGTATGCCACTGTTTCATGGCCATTGTAATGTAATTGATGGATGTAAGATGTATCCAATACATCTATAAGTACTCCTTTATCCAGGAATGTGGGATGCTATCAGATGCTTTTTAGTAATCTGTCCATGAACTTCTTCCCCTTTTCACAATTCTCAATTATGACTTTATTTAGCAACAAGCTTCTTCCCCATTTCACAATTCTCCATTATGACTTTATTTAGCAACAAGCTTCTTCCCCATTTCACAATTCTCCATTATGACTTTATTTAGCAACAAGCTTCTTCCCCTTTTCACAATTCTCCATTATGACTTTAGCAACAAATGATCCTTTGTTCCACATGACTTTTTTGTTACCTTTTTGTTCTAATGCCACAATCCAGTTTTCTTCTAAATGACTATAAACTCTGTCTGCATCAGTTCCAGTATTTAGTGTGTACATCATCAAAAGGCAAGTTATAGGTCTACAGCTTTTAGGATAGCTTACAGGTTCACTCTTAAGGAGGAGTATTGTTTTTCCTGTTGCTAACCAAGTTGGAGTCTGTTCGGGGTGGGCATATATTAATTCTTATTAAGGGCATTGCATCTGGCCCTGGAATTATCCACTTAAGAACTTTTCTTTCTATTGTTTTAATTTCTCTGGCTGTTACATCATCCCATTGTATATCCTGTACATTTGAACTCTTTACTCTTTCTTTTATTTTTTTTTTTATCCATTCACATTTTGTTATGTTACACAGGGTCTTCATAAATATTTTTCCAAAATATGTCTACTTCTTCTTTTTTTGGAAGTGTTTCTATTCCTTTTGCTTTGTTTCCCAGTTCTCTATAAAACATATTTGGGTCATTAACAAATTGCTTATTTTGTACTTTTCCTTCATATTTATCTGCATATTGTCTAAGTTTTATTTCTGTCTGTAATGATGTCTTTAATTTATTATTTGCAATAGTGTATGATAGATCCTGGTCTGTTCTGATACTGTGCGCTGCTTTTATCACATCTATCCTATTTGTGGATTGATGTTTCTAACTACAGAAGCAAAGTCCGGTTGCGTAAGTAAACTTTTCATAACAGTACATGGTCAAATGATCATTGCTGCAGTAGCCTTATCTATATGCATTATATCTTGCCATGGATATAACAGCAGGTAAGCTTCCAAAGCTTTAAAGCACCTTCCAGGAACCCAAACTGTAAGGCAGTTTGAGCAGAGCTGAATAAAAGACAAGTTTGGGCACCAAGCCCTTCAGAGTTTTACTGCTATCACGGAGAGGGAGGCTGACCCATGAAAGTACAGCGCTAGGAAAAACAAAAAAATTAATATCCACTCCCTGGCATAAAAAACTTACCAAAAAGCAAAGGGGATGGAGGTAAGGAGCGAGTGGCTACTACAGCAGTGGTCATTTGAACATCTAGTGTTATGGTACGATTACTTACATGACTGTACTATGTCCATCATATTGATCACTGCTGTAGTCTTAGCTATATAGGTAAATTACCCTAACTTACTACATTTGTGAGGTGGGAGGAGAAGAGTCCAGGAGCTCCTAGAGAATGGTCCTAACAAAGCCTGACCTGGACCTAGAGTAGAAATGAAGTTTATAGTGCTTTGTAAAAATATGTACAGAGACCCCAGTAGCAGCTTCAAAAATGGTTCTAGAAAACAACCCTTTCCAAAATGCCATAGATGAAGCCAAGCCCCTGTTCGAGTGGGCCTTGACCCTGCCTGTAATAGTTTTGTTATGGCGAGCATAACAAAACATAATAACCTTAGACATCCATTTGGAAACAGTCTGTTTTGATGCAGGTCTTCTTTTCTTTTTATCTTCACAAGAAATGAACAATTGACCCAAAGATCTCAAAGATCTGCGTTTATCCACTACCCAAATTATCTCCCTTATTTTTAACTTCAGGAAAGAAAATGGGGAGATGGAATCCTTGGCTTAAAGTAAACTTGGATACCACTTTAGGTATAAAAGAAGGATTAGTTCTCAAAGAAACTCTGTCCTGTAGACTATGTGATAGGGTTGACTCACCATAAGAGCTTGCAATTCAGATACTCTTTTGCAGAGCTTTGAGCAGTCAGTAAAACTGTTCTTCATGTTAAGAACCACAAATCAGCCAGGTTAGCTAGTTCAAATGGAACAAGTTTTAGCTTCTCTAACACAAAATTAATATACCAAGGGATGAGCCACCTGTTTACTTGGGGGTCTCTTGTGCAAAATCCCTTTTAAAAACATTTTGACATGAGACTGCACTGAAAGAGAGGATTCATGGGTGGACATACTGAAATTGCCAATAAAGGAACCTGGACAGAGGAATAAGAAAGGCCATAGGATAGCAACTCACAGAAATATTATAAAACCAGAAAGCAACTAACCCTGAATGGGCACTTCCTAGATATTAGTGGAAAGGGTGGAAAAGCATACAAGAATACTCCTGTCAAGGAGAAGAAAAAAAATCTGTCTTCCAGGCCTTTTTGCATGGAGTCCTGGAACAGAATCTTGTCAACCGAATGTTAAGAGAAGAGGGAACGAGGTCTACTTGAGGAACACATGGAGCAAATCTTGAAAGACCCCCTGGTCTAGTTTCCATTCATGAGGGTCTGACCTGGTCCTGCTCAGCTTGTCTGACACACAGTTTTGCTCTGATAGAATGTAGGATATGTGTAGAGTGAGATTTTGCTGTAAAACTATTTCTCAAGTTAACATGGATAGTCTACGAAGGGGCATGACCTGGTTACACCCTGCTTGTTAATGTACCATATAACTGTGGCATTGTCTGTAACAACTTGAAGAGGTGCCATTGACCATTGATGATTCAGATAATTGAGTGCTTTAATTAGGACTAGCATTTCCTTAATATTTATGTGTTTGCATCTGTCCTAGGTGTCCCACACAGCCTGCACTTTTATTCCTCCTGAAGTTGCTCCCCAAGTAAAACCCAAGTCATCTGTGTTGACTGACTGCTTTGGAACAAGGAGGAATAAAGAGAGACCTAGATTAAAGATACCTGTTGTCTCCACCAAATGATTGCTCTTCTGACAAACCTCCCCATTGGAACTAGAAAACACAAAGGGTGTTGGTGCTGGGACCAAAGAGACACCAGATGCCACCATATCATTCTCAACAAGGGTCTTGACAGGGGTATCATGAGAATCATAGAAGCCATGAGACACAAGCTCTAGAGGTACTCCCTCTCAGTGACCAAACTTTGAGTGGAAAACCTTAGAAATAGGTCTAGATATAGATCTAGTTTTTCCTGAGGAAGAAAAGTTCTTTGAATTGAGGTGTTTAGTTGGCATCCCAGGAACACAGTCCTATGTGAAGGAGTCAAGAAAGACTTTCTCTTTCAATCCCAGCTTGTGTTAGAGATCTCTCATTCCTGACACTTTGAAAAAGACTCTGCAGAGATAAGCAAGCCATCTAAATATTAAAAGATGTGGATACTTTGTATCCTGCAATAAGCTATAACTGGAGCTAGACTCTTTGTGAACACACTTGATGCAGTAGATAGGGTAAGGCAGGGAACTGATAATGTGATACCGACACATAAAACGTTAAGAAACATCTGAAGTCTGGAGGAATAGGAATGTGATGAAAACCATGTTTTAAGTCTAGTGTTTCCAGAAAACTTGATAGGGGAAGAAGAGGTAACAGGTTGTGAAGTTACATCATTTTGAATTTGGGCACTATCACAAACTGGTTTTGGAAAGAAAGATATAGAAGTGGTCACCAAGCATTTTCTTTCATTAGCATTAAGAACAACCTTGAATAAAAGCCTTTCCCACCTGGAAAGGAGGAAATGGTTCCATCACTTTTGAGTGTGGTATGTGATGAAGAACTAGAGGGAAACAAAAGAGAATGGTCTGGAGGATGAGGAATGCCCCCCCCCCCAGAAAGGATGAATTTCACCCTACTGCTCTCTGTAACCTTAATGTATGATCTTCAGAACCTGTTTGCCTGAAATTATCTGTTCCCAAAAAGAAAAATGGAGATTCAGACCTTCTGGAAGAAAAAGGGGGGCCAGGGTGGGAGAGGGTCACAAGGACTGTTGAACAGTCATTCAGACTTGTTGGACTGTCCTTAGTTTTGGAGGTTACAGGCTTCTTTTTGGGCCCCTCCCTTGCCATTTCTTCTTAAACGTCTGTTTACCTGTATTTTGTCTTGAGACTGTTTATTCTGCTTTTTGCTTAAATTAGATGAGAATCCGTTAGAAAATCTGGAAAAGGAAGACTGAAAAATCATTGAGATTCCCTTGATCAGCTTATCCTTTTCATCACACTTTTTGATCACCCCTGCAGCAGAGAGACCACAAACTACATTATTATCCAAAGGGAAATTTAAAATCTCATTTTAATATCATCTGGGAGGTTCTGAGAATGCAGCCATGTAAATGTCCTTAAAACAGTACCAATGTGCAATATTAGAAATTAAATTATTTAAAGCTGATTTTTCCTGACAAGAAGAAACTGCAGCTAAAATATTCATGAGACTTTCACAATTAGTCATAACAAACTTTAATATATGAGCCTGACAATTCAAAATTCTAAAAATCAAAGATGCAGACCTATACACATTTCCTCCATACTTATCAATAATTTTCCCATCCTTATCAGAATGAGAAGGATTTGAATTAAATTAAAGTTACGTGCTCACCATAACGATAGATCTGTGTTGTCTGTTTCTATTCTTCTTCAACAGATGGGCCTTGGATCTGATCTTGGATCTGAATTCAGCCTCTTCTAGACTTGTGGACTCTTAGTTAAGGTTCCTCCTCAGACCTCTCAAGCATCCCTGTTTTGGAGGAATTTTCCCATTTTCAGGCCTGATTTAAGATGTCCCTATTTTTTTTTTTAGGTATATCCCTATTTTCAGGCTTTACTTACCCATATCACAATTTCTTGACTCCCCTTCATTACATGTGATGTTGAAGTTGTCTAATAATCAGAAAACCACACTACATGACCAATATTACTAGTGGCAACAGTACTTAAAGAAAAAGGATACACATCCTACAGCTCCCTTGTTCTGAAGCAGAAATAACCTTGTGTTGTAGAATTTTGTGATACAGTTCATTATAGCCTAAAGATTTTACAGTTTTATATTTTCCCGTCACTTTTCTTACTCTCTTTTTTACGTGTATTTCTTGAGTAGTATCCCACACTCCTACTGGACGCAGGAAGGTATGTGCTATTTGGTATTCAACTTTTATGGTAATTAGATTCCAGATTTTAAGCAGGATGTTCTTATTTTTGAAGGGCCTTTGTTCCTATTTTTAATCTCTGCAGGTTGAGAGGTATGCTTCTCCCCTTACCCATAATCCTCTCTTTTCCCCAAGATTACATCAGGTGGAGTTTGCCCTCAACCGCATGACACAATCCTGGTTGAAAATACTGAAGAAAAACAAGATAATTCAGTCCAAAAAGGGGTATCTGAAATAGAGCACTGTTCTGGAGTGTAAAAGTAGAATACCCGAACAAGGGCAGGGTAGTATTATCATACCAGAAGCACACTGCATATAATCTTCTGTGAAATTGAAGGGAGATGTCAAGAGGGAAATTGAGGAAGGCCAGAAACATATATCTGATGTTTTCTGTTCCGTCTCCCAGGACTGACTAGAGTGGCTCTCCCTTTCCCACTGAGGGGGCCGCAGAGGATGTGTCTAACCCCTTGTCCATAGTGGCTGTAAGTGCTAGACCAGAGGGATCTAGGGTAAAAACTGATGGTCTAAGATACAACAAACAGCCACAGTAGAGTTACCCACCTACGGTTGAGGCAAATTGCTAGCCTGCTGTTGTGGCAAAGGCTGTTTGCTTAACTTTTTCTTTTTGTGTTTGGAAGAAGACCTGACTGTGTGACTGGTAGTTTGTTCCATGGTCAAGCTGAACACAATACCTCTTTCCTGGGGAAGACCAGTAGCAAATGCTAGTAAAAATTACAACTCTTTAAAAGTCACTTTTTTACACTGCAAAACACAGTGAAAAGCACTTTAAAACAATTTGCAAGCTCAAAAAGTAAAAAAAAAATTTCTCCATAGCAAAAAAATGGTTTTCAGTTACTTTACGCAACTTTTAAACTAACAATCTGACAAGAACAAAGAGCGCTCACATTTAAAAGTATGATACAGTCTCATGATGGTCCATTAAAACACAAAACTCCTAGCTTTAAAATAACTTTCCTGAAGAAAAAAGTGATAAAGCTCAAACAACATTTAGAAAATGGAAGGTTTTTAATCCAAAGGGAACTTATCTGCCTAGCAAAAGAAAAACACCAAGCCGACCGTCGGGCCTTAAAGGCCTTAGAGGAATGTACTCTTTGGTGGCACTAAAGCTGTGAAAGGCTTGTCACCCGAACTTGTCAACTCTCCTCAAACTGATTGAGAGTTTCTATGCATGTAAGGTGCCTTGAAGCTTTGAAAGCTGGCTGGCTGTTATATCCTTGGCAGGATGTAACCCATGTACCTTGAACTACTGTAGCAGTGATCAGTATGATGAGCATCTATATATCTTCACTTAAAATAAACAATGAAGCTATAAAGTAATTACTTTAAAGAACCTGGTGAAAAAGTCTTAGTAATTAAAACAACAGTTAAATATTTAAAAAACATCATTAACTAATACAAGCTTAACTAATGTATTTGACTTGTTCACACTATTACGTTAGTAAGAATACTGGAGCGTTACATACTAGAATTAGTGAACACACACGCCAGTAAATCTAAATATATGGCCAGTGCTTTGACCCAGCACAGTTTGAACTGCATTAACTTTAAGAAATTCCTATTTTTTTTGCTAGAACAAGTTGACACTAATAGATTTACTAAGGGATGTAATATTTTTTTATAAAGCAGGGAGTTAAAATGGAAAATTAAATTGAGATCAGCTAGGTTCCCTGGTTTAAATGAAAGCACCAATATAAAATGGTTACTCAAGGTTAAAGTTCTATAAGTTAGTGTAATTGTAAATATTTAACATCTAATGTATTTTATAGTTTACTATCAAGTTAAATGTATTAGTTAAGCTTGTGGTTAATGACGTGTTTTAAACATTTAACTGTTGTTTTAAAGAGTAAGACTTTTTAAGGTTCACTGTGAGTCACATGATTTTGATGAGCCATGTGAAGAGTTTGGTGAGTCTTGATTTTTACTGAGCTTTCCTATTGGCTGGTTAGTGATTTTGGTGGACTAAAGTTCTAGTTTAAAAACACTGTTTGATTTTTCTGAGTCATTTCTGATGAAGTTACGTTTACTTATTAAAGAAGGGACAAAGGAGCTCAAATAAGTCTTGTTTATTTACTTGTTCTTTGAGCTGTTTTCTTGTTTTTATCCTGTGGAATTTATCTTCTGTGTTTCACCAAGGTTTTTTAAGCAATTTGTATTGTTTTCCCTGGTTTGTGGTTTCTAGTGGTGTTCTTTACTATACAGTAATTAGTTGGGAGCTCTGTCTTTCAAGTGTGCCCATCTAAAATGACTCTTTTGTCTTCAAGGGCACTGCATATTAGAGGCTTAAGCAGTGTTGTGCTATTTACTTATAAAAGTAATAAGTTACTATTACTAGTTACTTTTAAGTGAAAGTAATATGTTACTATTACTTATTACTTTTCTAAAAAAGTAATATATTACTATTACTAGTTAATAACTAAAGTAACTGGTTACTGTTGAGTTACTTTTACATAAGTATAATTTGTCAGTTCTCATGTTCAGATTTACTACCATAATACTTGTGTGTGAGGAATACATGCTTAATGCACATGAATACGGGTGCATTAAAGTTGTATACACAGTGTTACAATAATGATGAATAGCATTACAGTTTACAAAGTCCTACAGGCTAGTCTTTATAGTCAGAGTCACAATGTAATACTTAAACCAAAGTACGTACAGCCAGTAACACAAGACCTGTAACAAGTTATAATCCATAAAATTTTCAACAATGTACATTATGCTAATCTGCTATAACAAATGCTGAGGATGCATAAATGCTTACATTAAATGTCATATAAGTCTAACAAGACTGTTAACACAACAACGTCAACCAAAATATCACTTTATATAACTATTCACAATGACTACACATTTCTGTTGGCTCAAAGAAGGAGCAACTTTTCAAAGTGTTCGTCAGTGAGTCTATTTCTTCTTGCAGTCAGCACTTGTCCACCAAGACTGAACAGGCATTCAACAGATGCACTAGATGACAGAGCTGTATTAGTGCTCAGAAATATCTTCTTGACTATAGGGTAATTGTTGAGAGAAGATATTTCTCTGGAAGGGTCAGCCAGATACAGGTCCTTCTGAGAAGATATGCTGACATTGTCTGGCACTGACTCTGAAGATGAAAAAGCTGTCTTTGGCAGTTAATGCAGAAGCTTCAGATGACCCATGTGCAGGTTCATCCAGTTTCTGCATGGCATCAAGGAGCAGAGCCATGCCACTGAGTTTCTGCTCTTCAGTGTCCATCCATCACAAATAGAACTGTGGATGCACTATGCTAGCCACAATGAGCTATTCGCGCTCCAGAAGATGATTGAACTGAGTCTCAATGTCTTTAAGAAGAGCATCAACTAGTGGCACAGCAAGCTTCACAGACTGCCTGACTTCGGACAACTTGTTTTTCAGGCACGTAATGGTGGGGATCAGGATTCCCATGAAGCTTTTCAGCTCTGACTACAGGATGTTCAGAGCCATTGCCAGGGGCTGCATTGCTTGCACAAACTCAGCAACAAATGTAATTTCTGCAGGCCTGAAGATGACAGTTCCAATCTGTTCACATATCTCATTCAGCAAGCCATCACCCTAAATTGCAATGAGGTGAATTCTCTCCATCATGTAGAAAGTGGGATTCCATCATGTTGCATTGGGAATACTCAATGCCAGAACACACTTATTTTGATCAATCTCAGCAGCTTGGGAGCTGTGACTAGCCTTGTTCAAAGCAGCATAGCATTTGGCCATGGTGCTTCACATGATCTTTTTATACTGTGCATCATTACAAGCAGATTCAGCATCTTGCATGGCAACTAGATTCAATGTGTGCACTACAAATCTCAGATGGGGAGGCAGTGAATAGATGTTCTTGCTTTGCCCTGACTGACTCAGCACAGCTGTCACACTGTTGTAAATCAGTTCAGCATCATCATCCTCATCTTGGGACAGAATGCTTGTAGTCTCAGATCTCTCACATTCTGAGAAGACAGTGAAAGCTTTTACAAAACTGCTGCCATTGCCAGTAATTGTTGCACATACATTTTGATCTATTGCATACTTGATGAGAATGCTCTCAAGAGTTGATGCTATGAGATCATATGTATGCCTTCCCTGTAATCTGCATGACAAAGCAGCTGGCGTTCTTTGAAGTGTGTCACAGTCGATCAAGTGGGTGGTGACACCAAAGAAACTATGATTCTGATGGGTCCAAATGTCAGCCGTAGTGTGCTGCATACTATCAGCATTCATGCTGGAAGAAGCTGCAAGCATGTTCTTCTCATTCATAAGCATATTTGTGTACTTTTCTATAAAATCATATATCTGCCAAATCTCTGTGGTTTTGCTTAAAGTTAAATCACTGTCTCAAAGCAAAATCTTTCTCACTGCATCATTAACACCACACACAAGCTTGTCTTTTATCAACTCATCTCAAATCACCAAATCTGTATGTTTTTGACTTATTTCTCAAGTCAGTTATATATGCTGCAAAAGTTTCACCAGGCTATTGATCTCTTGTTTATAATAGTGCCTTTCCACTATAATATTCATTTGAGGGTTGCAAATTTATCTAAATTTACATTTTAAATACTGAGTCTTTCCACTTTTCAGCCTGTATCACAATATGGCAGTCTTCCCCCTTCTCTGCATAAACAGCAGGTGCATAGACAAATGAATGTTCTCTCTCAATGGCTTCTGAACCCACTAAACTGAGCAGAATAAATGCTTTTTGTATGTGCGTCTTTATCAGAAAAAGCAACCTGTAGGAAAATATCATATTCTTGCTCAAACACTCTCCAGTTTTCAGCAATATTATTATCAAACACAAGCAGATCAGGTCTGTTAAATCCCTCTGCCATGCCAAATAAGTGTCAAACACACACCTAGTGATTGTAATTATATTCAGCTGTACAACAGACTCGTTGAAATAACTGCACTCTTTGAAAAGATTGTACTGTAATACTACACACACTGCCAACAGTTTGCACACTTTAGATGCTTTAAATAGCTTTAGTTAATGTGAAAAAGTAGTACATTGTGAAAAAAATACAGTTTTCTCTTTCTTGAACATTTTATATGATTCTGATATTGTTTCAAATGTTTTCGTAATTATTTCAAGTACTTTTTTCAGTATGTCACAATTTTGAACATTTTGTTTATTCAGTAATTTGTTTGGCATGCTTTGCTTTATATTCATTGAGGGAAAAATCATTTAAATGAGTTTAAGAACCTGGAAATATTTTCTGACCCGTTTACGAGTCATTGGCAGTCATTTGAGCCACTCTTGTATATTCCTCCATTTCTCATTGTGTGCCTCATGGTTTTAAGAGGTTTTGACTTCGGATCCCATTCTGAGAACATGTCAGTCCTCTTGTGTATTCAAATAAGATGACGAGGCTTGAGTGTTCATTTAAAATATTTATTACATACAAACACATCAGGATGGATGACTGAAATGTAGAACCTAAGTGAACTAGCTAACTGACTGACTGCTATACACATACATGCTTTCATTCTAGCTGCTTACACAAAATGGCACTCTGCTTGCACATGCTCAGTACTTTCTGTGCATGTGCCCATGAACTACAGTGGCTTTAAAAGTACAACACACACACTATGATCTATACTTCCTACGTTTGAGTGGTTTTCCTCAGGGTGTGCCGGTTTCCTCCCACATTCCCAAGACATGCTGCAGGTGGATTAGACATTCTAAATTGGCTTTAGGTCTGAGTGTGTGCATGCATGTGCCTTCTGAAGAAGGTTAAATGCTGGGCTGGCAACTCAACAATGTAAAACTCCACTGCCACTTGTTCTGCATACTGATGATCCACCATGGTGATCCCTAACGGGCACAGCCGAAAGGAGAAGAAGAAGACTAGTCTTTATAGCTAGAGAGTCACAGATAATAATTAAACCAAACCAGCCAGCAGCACAAGCCCTATAAAAACCTATCACATTTTGTCTATTTTCAGCAACTAACAATCGAAATCTGAAAATAATTTTAAATAGAACATAACAAAATATTGTCAGGACAAAAGTTGATCATAAATCCACTTGAAGCATCCTGCTTGCTACAGTGGGTTGGGGCATCGGGTGCTCAACTAATGAGTGATGAGTTTGATTCTGACTGATGGTGGTTTGAAGAACCAATGCCATTTATTATACTGCAAGGTAAGGATATGATCTCTGGCAGGCTAGAATCGTACAGTGTTAGGGGATGTTTTAGTGGGTGAGAGTCCCACAGTACCAGGGCAGAGCTGGAGTCTTGTCATCATTAGCTTTCACCTCCTTGCAGTGCTTAAAAAAAATGAAGTCAATTTTGCTCCAGACTAATTCTAATGATCTATTATGAATGCTACGTACTGAGTTGTGCCAACATTATGTTGTAATTTTTTATCCAAATTGCCACTTCAAAGTGTCTATTACCTCCTAACACCTGATTACCATTCATACTATATAGGGACCCCGGAAGGTTTACATCCTTCTTTAGGAGCTTATATCACCCACTTTGAGAAACACTGGTTTAAGCAAAAGTAACTCAAAAGTAACTCACATTTAAGTTACTAGTTACTAAAAAAGTAATATATTACTATTATTAGTTACTATTCTGAAAAAATAACTAGTTATATTACTAGTTACTAGAAATTGTAATATATTACAGTAATATATTACTTATTGTAATAGATTACTCCCATCACTGGGCTTAAGGAACTTTTCAAATGATTTTTCTTCATAAAAATAGTATGATAGAGCAATGCACAAAGAATATATGCGATGGAGAATCAGTAGTTTTGCAACTATAAACAAGTCAATTTAAAACACTTCAGATTATGCTGGCTACTGGCAGAGAGCCTTGAAAATCAAATAGCTGTTGCCAACATCCCTGTTTTGGTTATTCCAAAAATGCTTAAGGTTACAGTTTAGTCTTATGGATAGAAAGTGTGATGGCTAACAGTACCAGTGGGTGATTAAATTGCTATCTAAGATGTGAGAACCCAGGGGGCCTTCTGAATACCCAAACTTTGGCACTGACCTGGCATCAGACTCTGAGCCATATACTGATGTTTGAAGAAGACTGAGAATATGATTTTCTCTTTGTTTGGCTATATAACAGAAAAATAGTGCATCTGAGGACCAAAGGATTAATTAAGCATTTCCATGAAACTGTATTTGTTACACATCTGAATGGTTTTAGCTTATTCCAAGTTGTTCTATTTCTTACTAACTGAGCATATAACCTCTTTCTATCAATGTGTGTATGTATATCTGTGTGTGTGAGTGTTCCTGTGTGAGAGCATGAGAGTGTGGATGCGTGTGTGTGTGTGTGTGTGTGTGTGTGTGTGTGTGTGTGTGTGTGTGTGTGTGTGTGTGTGTGTGTGTGTGTGAGCATGTCTGTGTGCGTGCATCTGTGCATGTGCATTTGTGTGTTGTTGGACTAAGTATTCAGGCTTAACATTACTATGGCAGGAAAAAGTAGATGCAGTTTATATATTTTAAGAATAAGGATAATTTTTATACTCAGCATTTTGGTAAATTGTAGCTGTATGGATTTTTTTTATTTATAGACACTAAAACTGTAATAGATGCCTAGGCCATGTTATTTACCTCTTAGAGTCAGGATAGTGCATGAATCAGCATACTGTATGTACTTTCTAAATTAAATCCCCTCCAATTATGTACACCTATTTTGGGATATTATGGATGCTCTAAAAAATTCTGCATTTATAATTATGTGGTAACTGTTTAAATAATGCCCTTTCTGGTTATTAAAACTGATCTAGTGGAAATATGCATGAAGATATAGTAAAAATGTGTAGAAAAGTTTAGCATCATCATTAAATGTTGGCGTACCTTTTCCTGAAAAGTGGATTAGTGACTGTTGTTTGTGTGCTCTGAGATGTCGCTAATAAAACATTTAAACATGCCTATAATTTTTATTCACCACACTGGGTGTGCTTCTTTCTCAAAGCTACACTCTAGATTGTATTCCTATGCATTATCATGGATAGGGGTAAAGTCCATCCAATGAATGGGACCAAAAATTATTTATGTTTTTGTTATTACCTCAGTGAGTGAGTCATTAAATATATGTTAGTTAATGCATATATGTTAAGAATTAGCTTTTAATTATAAGCATTTTTTTAAATAATTATCAGAATAGGGAATAAAAACCCAAATGATCGCTTCTGTCTTACCTACAAAAGTAAGAACATTTTAAAGGCTTTCACATTTATTTACCACATTAACTTTCTCTCTCTCTCTCTCACACACACAGACACACACACAGACACACACACACACACACACACACACACACACACACACACACACACACACACACACACACACACACTCTTCCCCAGATTCTCAAAAGCCTGCATGGAGTGCAAGATGAGCGCAGTAGCTCACGCTGGCAATATGTCTGCCGTGCGATCCAGGAACAGCCGGCAGGGGCGTGCACAAGAGCTCCAGCACTAATCTTGCATGGACTAAGCCCTGGTATGTAAATCACCTCATTTGCTGGAGAAATCCATGCAAATGAGGTGATATTGCAATCCAGGAAGTGTTCAATAGTCCGTGCAAGACAAGTTCAATCTGCAGAAATGTACTCGGTTAGTAACTGAGTACATTTCTGCAAATTCCAAAACGGAGCTATGACAGCTCCAAATAAAGGCTGCATATTATTGAGGAAGCATGCCAATGGCCAAGTAGAGGGACATTGGCATTGCAAACTGTTTAAAAAATAAATAAAACAACTTTTAGGTTTTTTTTCACCGATCTCGGCTGCTTAAGCATAGGGCAGTGGCACGCAAATGGGATCGGGGGAAAACAAGAAAATAAACTGAAAATGAGCATTCTAACAAAAATCAGTATTCTGTCATGCAAGTCAATGGCAGGCAAAAGACAACCTGGCCAGTGAGTAGTCGTTGCTAAAGGGGGAGGCTCAGTGTGGGACATGTAACTATGCATAAGCAGGCAATCCTATGCAAATGAGGGAAAGTTTAGTGAATCCCAGATTTTCCCAGAGTGTAAGGCAGGTCCCAAGAGTGTAAGAGTATATATAGCTGGGTGTAAGACTAGGATATAGGTGACATCATGGGGGTGTGTGTCAGGCATACTGTAAGCAGATTGGAGACCTGTGGCTCAGGATTGCTCCTAGCGTAGCACTGCTAAGCTAGGGGTGTGTCTAAACCTGCCTAGCACTCTTTACAAAGTGTAAGCAGGTGTGTGTGCCGCGCACCAGGTTTTACAGGTAGAAAAAGGAAGTTAAACCAGGAAATAGCAGCTCTGTGCACATTTGAGCACTCTGTTTGTGCAGTGCTCATAGGGGCTAAACAGGGAGGCAATGGGAAGGGAAACATCAGTAGGAAGATAATCAAGGAGAACTAGCTTAGCTGACAGGTGAAATGTATCAGAATCAGCCAATTACACAGGCAGCAGCCCAGCACACCACTTTAAACTATGCAAACACCTTTCCCTCTTGTTTTTCCCAAAAACTCTGTACCACCAGTGTATACAGATGGGGAAATTTTACAAAATGAAAGCAAGAAAAAAAATGTTAGGGGCTGCTTTTGCTATCATAAACCAGCATGTGCAAGAGGCTGAGGGTGGTGAGGATGTGAATGCTGCTGAGCAACCCACAGTGAGAAGATGAAGAAGAGTGTACAGATCCAGGGTAACCTACCAAGGGCTACATGAGCTGGAGATAGTGGAGCTCTATAGGGTGGACAGGGACCTCCTACAGCAAATTGTGGAGCTATGCCGGCCATGCCTGACACACAGAACTAACAGAAGGGAACCCATCCAAGTGGATACTAAGGTATGTGTAGGCTTAAGAATACTAGCTACAGGTACCTTCCAAAGACCAACTGGGGATATGATGGGGATTTCACAGGCATCAGCATCCAGGGTACTCCACCAGTTCCTGGATGCCATGTCAGCACATGTCAGTGAGCACGTATATTTCCCATCACCCATGAGGCAATGGCCAGCAATATGCATCTCTTCCACCAAATAGTAGAATACCCTGAGGTAGTGGTTGCAATAGACTGCACGCACATATGCATTAAAGCACCACCAAGTGTGCCGGGTAGGGTCTACATCAACCGCAAAGGTTTCCCCTCCATCAACTGCCAGACTGTGTGCGATGTCCAGGGCATAATAATGAATGTGTGTGCTGGCTGCCCTGGAAGCTACCATGATTCCCACATCTGGCATCTGATGCAGCTGTACCAGACATTTGCCAATGGGGACATCCCACATGGTCACCTAGTGGGTGATGCTGGGTATGCACTGGAGCCATGGCTGATGATACCCATCAGAAATGCACACACACCCAAACAAGAACTCCATAATGATGCACACGCACAAACACGGATCATAATACAGTGTGTGTTTCGGATGCTCAAGTCATGGCTCCAGTGCCTGGACACATCCGGTGGAGCCTTGCAGTACTCACCAACTTCATGTACCCAAATTGTCCTTTTATGTGCCATGCTACACAATATGATCCTGCGGAAACAGCTGCAGCAGGAACAGCATGGGGCAGGGACACACAGCCCCCCACAAGTGCCATGGCCTGCACAGGTGCAGAGTGACTCGGAGGAGGAACAACCTGAGCCTGCTCCAGTAGGCAGAAGGAGGCATGCTCAGTATGCCCTGGCCTTGGCAAAGAGGCAATGCATAGCACATGCACTGACACAGTAGGGACCCAGGGAATGACACCTCTCTCCGACTTGCACATACAGTAAAAGGGATGCCAAACATGACACTACCTGTGCTCAACCACGTATAGGGAGTGTATTATGTGCATCCAACATAGGCAGCCCTGCAGCACCACCCTCAATACTGGGACACCCACAAGGTAAGTGACTCACACATGCCAGTTGGGGGGGGGGCACATACCCAATGACAGTCACAGCCAGCAGGATATGTGTAGACAAACACAAAGACATGCTGTACTATGGCCTCTGAATGAGCCCCATGGGTAACCCCTACCCCAGACCTACACAGACAGACTACAGCAGGCCAGCCAGTTGGATGTAAGTTGTGAAGGCTAAGAAGTCAGAAACTAATATGTAGGTAGTGAAAGCTAAGATTTGTAGTACACTGGTATGCCTCTAGCCAGCACGTTAGGTAAGACTACAGACTGAAATGGTGTACCCGACATACCAGTGCAGTCCTAGCAAATGTGTAAAAGTGTAAGGTGTGCCCCACCATCCTATGTACACTTACATTAACAGTCAGGTGTACCCCACCCCACCCCTGTGTAGAAATGTTGAAACAGTCAGGTGCCCCTCCACTCCTATGCAGAAATGTAGCAACAGTCAATGCCAAATGACTGATGTATACCCTGCAGACACAGTGTGCTACCTGTTGGTGTACAACACAAAGGTCAGCACCGCAGTACAAACCACCTGGACTTTATCCATACATGCATTATAGATGGCCATACCGGACATGCTCACACACTTAGAGGAATGAAGGCAATGTCAGTCAACAACCTACTGAAAGCCCATACTGGGCATGCTCACACACTTAAACACAAGAAGGCCATGTCAGCAAACAACAATGGACCAGACATATCTGGCAGTTGCACCACTCAGTGCAAGCACATGTCAGTATGCACCACTCCTGCCTTGCACACATAGTGGATAGGAATACAGACATATATGTAAGGACAACACACTATAATAAGCAAAGGTAGATGGACATAGATGTGTTGAAGAGGGTGACCATAACAAGGAGCCATCTGGGCCTGTCCCACTCAGCACGCAGCCAAAGGGCCCCAAACACATGAGGTGCAGGTGTCACTCACTGCAGATACAAGCCACCAGTATCTGTCAGCATGACGGGGTGTTGCATGTACCAGCTGTGCAATATGACTGTACAAGGAAGTTGTCACCTAGTAGCTGTATACACGTAGCTGTGGCATATGACCCCATGTGTGCCCGCATGCGGCATGTCAACCCCTACATGAATGGGTTATGGTCCATGCACACACCGCCCTCCCCATAACAGTATCATGACAAGCCTGCTGAGGTCATCCAATGTGAAATACACCTTTGGGGGAGCTGTAGCTCAGTAATCTCCATGGCGTGTCCCATAACTGTGTACTGCTGTACTGATAAACTAGTTAGGTAGTAGTCCTAACCCCAGACTTGGCAACTGTGTGAGTGTGTGTATGTGTGTGTCTCGGTCTCTGCCTGCGTAGAGAGAAATGCTTTCTAGGCTACTCACTCTCTGTACAGTTCATATACATAACATTGGCAAGGATACAGATGTCATGCAGCTAAAAATACACCTCTGGGGAAACCATAGCCCAGTAATCTCTGTAGCGCATCTTGTAACTGTGTACTGCTGTAGTGTGATAAAGTAGTGAGGTAGGTGTTCTAATCCCAGACCTGGCAACTGTGTTTGTGTGTGTGTGTGTGTGTGTGTGTGTGTGTGTGTGTGTGTGTGTGTCTGACTGAGTAGAGATCAATGCTTTTTAGGCCACTCACACTCCGTACAATACATATACTCAACTTTGGCAAGGCTGCTGATGTCACTCACCTAGAAATACACCTCTGAGGAAGCCATAGCCCAGTAAACTCTGTAGCGTGTCTTGTAACTGCATACTGCTGTAGTGTGATAAAGTAGTTAAGTAGGTGGTCTAACCCCAGACCTAGCAACTGTGTGTGTGTGTGTGTGTCTGACTGTGTAGAGAGCAATGCTTTTTAGGCCACTCACACCCCATATGATACACATACTCGACTTTGGCAAGGCTTCTGATGTCACTCACCTGGAAATACAACTCTGGGAAAGTAATAGCCCAGTAATCCCTGTAGTGTGTCCTGTAACTGCGTACTGCTGTAGTGTGATAGAGTAGTTAGGTAGGTGCTCTAACCCCAGACTTGGTAACTGTGTGTGTGTGAATCAGTGTGTTGCTGTCTGTCAGTGACTGAGTAATGAACAAAGCCTTTTAGATTACTCACACTCCTTAGAATTCATATACTCAACTTTACCAAGGCTGCTGATGTCACTCACCTAGAAATACACCTGTGTGAAAGCCATAGCCCAGTAATCTCTGTAGGGTGTCCTGTAACTGCGTACTGCTGTAGTGTGATTTAGAACTGTGGTAGGGTTCCATCTCCACCCATGGCAGTTCTGGCTGCTTTGTGTGTATTGCAATGTCTGTGCATGGAGCAATGCATCATAGGCTACTCACTCGCAGTACATTTCAAATGCCCTACATTGCCAATCCTGCTGATGTCATTCATTGTGAAGTAAAACTTTGGGGAGACAGCTCTTTAATAATCCCTGTGGTGCGGCCTATAACAGCTCTATGCAGTAGTGTGATATAGACTTTGGTCAGGGGTTCTATACCCACACATGTCAGTTGTGGATGTTTTGTGTGTGTCTCACTGTCTGTGTAGGGAGCAATGCATTTTAGGCTAGTCGCTTGCAGTACAGTTGAAATGCCCTTCTTTGGTAATCCTGCTGATGTCATTCACTGTGAAATACACCTCTGGGGAAATAGTAGTCCAGTAATGTCTGTGACGCATATTATAACTGCATAGTGCTGTAGTGTAATAAAGTAGTTAGGTAGGGGTTATACTCCCAGACATGACAGGTGTGTGTTTGTAACTCGTATCCTATGTAGAGGTGAGTGTGGGCAATGAGGAGGGGGTTTTGCTAATTTCTTTTATAGTGGCCTTACTATATATCACAATGTCAACCATACAGGGATAACAGATGTAAATTAGCTGGGAGGCTGGGGTGCAAAGTCATACCCATACATCTGACATCAAGGCCAGCCAATCCAAGTTAGCAACTCCACTATTACCCAGAGCACACACTCAACCCATGTGTCATATGAACACACATGCCTAGGCAGCAGCCAATATGTGAGTAGTACACTGCATATTGGCCACTGATAGTAGCTATGCAGTGATAGCAGTGGGCTACAGCGGGCATGTCACCTTGCCCATCTATCCAATATGCACATACATGCAGACAGTGCACCTCTACCATGTTCCCCAATGGACGCCTGCACCACCTGTGGTGCCTTCACATGTGACTCACAACGGACATACCATGCCTGACAACATGTCCTGTATGGACAGATGACACTGACATCAGGGAATGCTGTTGGCATGCCATCAATGTAGGTGAAGGGTAAACCTGCTGCCCATTACCAGTTCCTGCCACAGGTGGGCAAGACTGGCACATCTGATGATAATCTGTGTTCACAACATGGGCCAGACATCCCAGGTACAGTTCCACATGTCACTGTGCACATCCCAGACACCATCCATGTAATGGACTAAGGAACACATACATGGCATGTGGTGTAAAGCATTGGCCACACACAATAGTCACCCAGGTGACTGGATGAGGGAGGCAGTACACACCTGTTTGGGCAAATGCAGTAACTACAGGCCTGAGCCACAATGCAGACCATTGTCATGTGGCCTGATGCCAAGGTATACCCATTGCCTACCCTTGTATAGCCTGCTGGCATAGTTGACCACCACACACCCATGTAGACATGCACCCATGCATGTCAGAACTGGCACCCTGTGTGTTCGTGTGTGTGTGTTGTATGGTGTGTATGTCCTCATCCACACTCAATACAACCCCCCAGGGCATACTGAAGCATGCTGTCTGATGTCTGCCATCTCCTCATACTCTTTGCCCATACGGCCTCCATATGACCCATGTGGTGCATGTGATACCTGCACATTGATCTGTTGTGGCAATCCCACTAGTGATGAGTTGCACTCCTGGCCCTGCCAAGTGTGTCAATGTGTGTGCATCCCTGTGTGAGTGTGCCTGTGCTGATGCTGGCACCTGTTCATGCAGACAGGCATGTGTACGACACTTACCTCATATCTACTGTATCCCTGTTGCAGATGTCACTCACCCTCAGATATATATTCTGAGTGCTCCACATCAGGTAACCCATGTGGTGCATCCAATAACTGCATCGAACTGTGATAGCACTACATAGTTGTCGGGGATTTGATACCCTGTGCTAGTAGGTCTGTGACATAAACATGCTTCAGTTTTACACTCCCACCCCTCCCTGACATGTATTTGCCTCTGTCCGCCTCCCCCACTCCCTCTCTGGTGGATGTGGAGACCCACACCTGCCTTGCTTAGGCAGCCACATGTGTATTTTATGTGATGCTCATGATCAGCTGATGGGCTCTGCATGAATTCCAGCCCTCCCCAAGCTGATTGCATGTGGAGCAGCTGTGGTAACAATCCCATAGCCAATTGCATGGAAACACATTCCAATACCTAGGAGCATCATGTTGGCGTTGGGCCTTTTCAGTGACTGAGAGCAGGAACTAGATATGTTGTTTGACAAACAGCATTTCAGATGGACTGGGGTTTACCTCTAACAACATACACTGTGGAAAGAGGGCAACAAACAGGAGGGGGATGTGCCTGACCTGACTACAAACTGTAAGTGCTGCTATACTGCATTTGGAGTAATGTTGGCTTAACAGAGTTTGTGTGGATATGGCTGTCGTACATGTCTCAATACCTGCCATGTCAGTTACATGTATATGAGGAATCCCCATCTGCAGGGTCATCTGCAGACTGGGCAGTGTTGTGCCTTTGGTGTCATGTGTTAGCCACAGTGCATCTCTCTGTGGAATGCAGACGGTAGTGTGAGGATTACAGTCAGTAGATGTTGAAGGCCGTGGCAGTTACTGACTTCATATCCCTCATAGGACATATGTTGCAACAAACACCCTTACAATAGAAAATATACAAGGTTATCACAGCAACATGTCTATACTGGCCCTGTATATGTGCTGTCAGCCACATCACTGTCACCATTTGTGCATATGGCATGCATGAAGCAGTGCATATGTGCTGTACACCATAAATAGTGTCACCATATCTGGTAACAAGCCAGTGATATATCAGATTGCTACACATGTCATGTACAGTAGGGGTTATATTTCATGACATAAGCTGAACATTCTGTGGATGTTTGTACAATACTGAGGTCCGTGTAGTGATGGTGAATGTCGGCAGTGTGTGTATTGTTAATATGTACTTTAGCCTGTGTACAGAATGTGGTAGATGTCATTGTCCTAGCTCCCCTTCTATCAAATGTTACATGCTGCCCCACTGTATGGTACCATTTTGCCGCACATGTTTGTAGGGCCATACACATATATGTTCCATACCACAGACAGCCATCAGACCAAACTGTGTAACAGCCCAGTATATGTAGGGACTTTCTGTGAGTGGCACATATGAGGATGGTGTAGAACAGATAGTCTATATACTGTAATATTATGCTAGCTTACCATATGTGGCTGTGGCTGTGTTCACATTGGTTGTGGTTATGCACTGTCACACAGGTGTATCTTACCCTGTGCTGTGACATGGCTGTTGATCCTGCTATATATGCAGGTATATGTGCATTCCCCCATACAAGATGTAGGCCAGTGTTGAGCCAGTCTGCCTGTAGCCTGCACAGTGCATTGTTACATACCTAGCAGCTTAGTGTACATAACCAGTGGGATGTAATATGCAGATAGTTGCCAGATGTACTGCTGCCAGGCCTCCCTTAAACATCATGTATGTCAGACAGAGCAGTGGGATGCTGTACAGATGTATGTCAATATCTAGTGGGTAGTATGTGCCCATAGCACCCCTGTACCAGCAGTCATTATGTGTCAGGCCAGACAGGAGTGTGTGAATCCAACACCTATGGTGCCAAATGTATACCAGTCATTATGTGTTATACCCATCTACATGGCTGTCTACATCCATATTGTCAGGCATGATACACATGTGGTACACTAAGGGAATATGTGCATACCTCTGGACTGTACAGGGTGTGTCCGAAGTTCCATATATAGTGGCCAATATCTCTGCAGCACTCCACAGGGGCATTACATGCTAGCAGCAGTACTTTACAATGATTTTTTTAGGATGTCTGTCAGTAGCCAATGGCACACATGTTATAAGCAAATTTCAGCATCGACACACACCATGTCTGTGAAGACAATCCCAATGACACTAGCAACAGTCTAGTAATATACCCGCTATACATACCTGACAGCCCCTTGCACTATGATATTGGTACTGTAGGGGCTGGGGTACGGCTACACTCCATGTCCAGGACATATGGTAGAAATATATGTACATATACCTATCCAGATAGCCATATATATATATATATATATATATATATATATATATATATATATATATAAATCCTGTGTGATGGACATGAGATGGCAAATTTTAACTGATGCCTCAACCACACCAGGTTTAAATGACTATATTAATATTAAGCCCATGCTACAGAGATACACTTGAATATATGTGAACTCTATATTAGAATGATATGGATTAACAGTACACTATGGTATAAATTATTTACTTATTTATTTAATATATTGGATAGAAATTGAATTTATTTTATATATAACAGTATGAATTGTTAAGGTTTTAACAAATGTATATATTGTTTGTAATAAGTCATATATTTGTTTTTATATTATTATATACATTTTTCATACTACATGAAATTGTAAAAATACTTTTTTTCAAATATATTATATTTATACAGGAAATAATATTATATGGAAAGTTACATTTAGTAGTATAAGGAGTTATATAAGTTTTATTAAAGTTTTATAATCAGGTTATAGGTATTTTGTATTGATTGATTATATGTGATTGTATTGTGTGAAGTGTTTTTATGTTTTTTGTTTAGAAAATATTTCATTATAACAACTAGATAGTATTATGTACTTTCCAACTTTCAGCATATGTAAGTAGATCAGACTTGAGACATATATTATATTTTATATGTGTTTATGTAGTATGTATCAACTTGCAGCAAGTATGAACAGATTTGACTTGCGACATATATTTTACTACAAATGTTTTATGAGTATGTCCCTTTAAGTTTGGAATATGCCTTTGGTGCCAAAAAACAAATAAAAAAGCTAACTGATGATTAATGAATTGATTCTGATGAAGTTCACATTGTAGTGGATGAAAGCACTAGCTCCGTTAAGCTTTTGGAACTTATGTTATTTCAGTAAACAACAGCTCACGACCAGAGCAATCACAAGGACCTGGAAACAGATAATGTATTTCAAAAGACTCCTTTATTCCACTTTATATCCACAGATAAACAGCTCTTCAAAAACGAGAACAAGAAATATTGTCAAGCGCTTTCGCCCGGGCTCTCCCAGGCTTTATCAAGACAACTATAAGTGGAAAAGTACTTCCTTTATATACATTTGCCTATTCCCCTACTTCCTTAATTGTATTGTTGGACTTAATTAATTAATTAAATTTTATTATTTTTATTATTAAACACAACCAATTGATATTTCTTAAAAAATTCTAATGGTTAATATTCTTTCAAACATTTAAAAACATTTAAAAACCTTAGAAATAAACTAACAAGTAAATAAAAATAAAAATGAAAACACATACATCGACTTTATGTCATAATTGCACTTTTAACAATCCACTTTAGCAGCATTATATGGTCCATAAATTAATTTAAATTATTTTATGGTATACCTTACTTGTAAAAAAAAGTTTTTTATTTTTTATTTATTTATTTATAAACCTAACTAAGTTATTGTGTAAATATTATTAAATTTATCTGTGCTATACTAAAAAATAATTTTGTAAAACATGTTTCTTAAGTGTAATAAAAAAGAAGAAACATGCTTTTAGAAACAAACATATTTATAAAAATGTATAAAATATGTATATAAAATACTTTCTATACCAATATTGTGCTTAAATAAAAAGTTCCTGTTCCAAAAATTGTTCAAACCTCCTAAAAAATATATATGTATACAAATGTATTTTAGCTTTCTGCGTATACATTCCTATATAATGCAAAGTAATGAAATGTATAACAGTACATATAACCTTATTTACAACAATTCGATGTAAAAAACCATCACTATTAAACCCTTATTACTAAAAATGTTATGACAGTTATTTCATGCACATTATACAGTTACAAACCTACAAAATAAAAAACTTTTTTACAAGTAAGGTATACCATAAAATAATTTAAATTAATTTATGGACCATATAATGCTGCTAAAGTGGATTGTTAAAAGTGCAATTATGACATAAAGTCGATGTATGTGTTTTCATTTTTATTTTTATTTACTTGTTAGTTTATTTCTAAGGTTTTTAAATGTTTTTAAATGTTTGAAAGAATATTAACCATTAGAATTTTTTAAGAAATATCAATTGGTTGTGTTTAATAATAAAAATAATAAAATTTAATTAATTAATTAAGTCCAACAATACAATTAAGGAAGTAGGGGAATAGGCAAATGTATATAAAGGAAGTACTTTTCCACTTATAGTTGTCTTGATAAAGCCTGGGAGAGCCCGGGCGAAAGCGCTTGACAATATTTCTTGTTCTCGTTTTTGAAGAGCTGTTTATCTGTGGATATAAAGTGGAATAAAGGAGTCTTTTGAAATACATTATCTGTTTCCAGGTCCTTGTGATTGCTCTGGTCGTGAGCTGTTGTTTACTGGTTTATCGTGCTTTTTTTTACTTATGTTATTTCAGTTACAATAAACTAGTGGTATTATTGCTTGTCGGTGTGAGCTTTATCCTTCGTTATCCGACTAATAGTGTTTACACCATTTTATTATGTTGTTGTGTGATGGACATCCATCCTGTGTGTGGGCATCAGTGATACAGGCAGCAGGTAGCAATACCTCTTACAGGAGAACTTGCACACTCAGAGCGGGCACATATTTGTAGGAGGTTCAGGAACTACAGACAGACTGTGGGTAGAGTTGCGTAATGCTTTGCATAGTACTGGTGTTACAGGGTGTGTGTGTGTACATACTAGTGTACCTTGGAATGCAGTCTATCTTCATAGCTCACTACTGTGGGTGTAACCTCATGCTGGGCAGAGGTATGCCTAGCATGTGTTGTCTGTCCACCACACAAGCCCTGTGTCAGATATGACACTTGTAGTGTGTTTATTGCATGCTACCAGTACATGGCTACATCCATGTCTATATCTAACCTGAATTCCCTGACTAAGGGTATGTTGCAGACAATCCTGTAACACCAGCACCTTGCTTAGTGTATGGCAACAGTGTTCCACATGTGTCCCAGCCTCTGTCCCCCATCTACATACCAAGCTTTACACATATGTCATGCTGTTGGAGGTTGTTCTGTAGTGGGCTGTGAGTATATCACACTGCCATTGCTGCCATTAGTCCACTGCTGTTGTATCCCCTGCACATATAGTGGGGCTGGGGCCATATATGTGTGGGCGTCACCTACACAACACATGTGCGCCCTTATGCACTGCAAAGGCCAGTGTATGTAACAGTGGTATATGGTCTTGTATTATAGAGTCCAGGTGGGGAGCACCATAAATGACCTAGGCTGTTACAAATGTGGGGGTATCAGGGGTGAGCTGCCACAAGGTATGTGGGTGTACAGTACCGTATACTCCACCTATATTGCAATTACTTACATGACTTGGGGTACTGCAAGCTACTGCCTCCTGAAATACAGACTGTTCTGTGCGTTATGCCTTGTCATGGTCCAGGTACAACCCATATGATCACAAAATGTCTTTACCTCCTAGGGAGTTTGTACAGAGTGTAGATAGAGGCTGCTGAACTACACACCTGCAGTACATACTGCTGATTGTGCGGTACCTTGTGGCCCAGTCTGACAGCACTACTGTACATTCTGAAGGGCTTGGCTTGGACTGCAACAGTTGTGAACCTTTCCAGACTACTGTATAAGTGTAACTGTTTCACAGTTGCAGTACTCTGTTTATATGGTTGTCAGTATTTGAACAGCTATATGATATGGCATATAGGACCATTATGGTACAGAATTAAAGGAGCCCCATTTCTGCAAACCTGTGTGTGGTGTCTTTCCTATGATCTTCCTATGGGTATATGTTACAGTTAATGATTGATATTAGTATGTGTAGCCCATACAGTGTCCAGTTGTTCAGGTGTTAATTGTAGGCATACTGGCTGTTCCATATTGTGTGTACCTCCTACATACATATCTTACTGTACATATATATGTGTGTGTGTATGTGTAGTCACATGTATTTATATATATATATATGTGTGTATATATATATATATATATATATATATATATATATATATATATATATATATATATATATATATATATATATATATATATATATATATATATACATATACATATATATATATATATATATATGTATATATGTATATCTGTATCAGCATATATGTGTATGTGTATCTGTATCCTGGGGATGTTGATGGCTTCCACATATTACATGTCCTGTGAGAGGCAGACTGTACTTGGTAGTGTATTGCAGGGTGCAGGTGTTTGGCTGTGGGGGGATGCCTATTCGTACAAGACGTATAGTGTGTGGGGCCTATGAACCTCATTAATGGTGCATGTGGACATAGATGTATTTGTTAATCTGCAATTGCTATCTATAGATGTATGGCCATATATACCTATATAGATATAGTTATCTGCTAACAGATATATAGGTATATGTGCATAGATAGCGATATATATGTATATAGAGTTAGTAAAACAACATATATATTTGAATACATGTGTAACTATACATATATGGGTATGTCGTATCTGTTAAGGTTGCACTATAGTTGCACACGCAGACATCTAGATGTTGGTATACATTCTCTGCACTGTTGCATGACAGGACTGGCTGATATGTTTCTGAAACATTGAATATCTGTGGACCTGTCATGGCTTAGTGGTACATAGATTTGTCTAGGGTTTGCAGGGTCCTTCGTTTGAGCCTTGCCAGAGTTGCATAATTTGTTGCTGGCCAGAACATGGCCCATTGGATAGAAAGTAATTAAGGCACCGTAAAGCAGTTGTAAGTAGGTTTGTGTGTTCTGCCAAGAAACAAAATAAACAGTTCCTGCAAGGCTCATAACCAGGACCCTGCACATCATACACAAAGTGATTTACCACTAAGCCATGGCAGATATGCATAATCAGGAGGTTTCCACATGCATATCATCCAGCCCAGGTATACAACACTACAGGGAATGTATTCCACCATGTAGATGTATTTGTGTGTGTATATATATTCACCATTGAATGGATATAACATATCTATATATGTAGATATAGGTGTAGACATATCTATATACATATACATATATATATATATAAATATATAAATATATATACATATATAAGCCAATACATACATATATACATAGATATGCATACAGCCATCGATATATATATATATATATATATATATATATATATATATATATATATATATATATATATATATATATATATATATATATATATATATATATATCCACATGTCCACATATAGACAGCACTAGGAATGCATATATGTCAGCATATATATGGCTCACCTTTCAAAGGGAGAAATCCATGTGTCCGGAAGCTGGTAAGCCTAAAGTATGTTCTCAACATTGCACAATCCTGCAATACATGCATAGAATGTGCAATGTCAGTATGCATTCGCTCAATGCAGATTAGGCAATTTGGTTGCGGATGCCACTATAGTGGGGATGGGGAATAATTGCCTATCCCCACTGTAGTGCACACTAGGAGTTCATATATCACAGTAGGGGGGGTTGTGGGGGGCTCGGCCCCCCAGGTGGGGTGCAGGGAGTCATGCACCCTGCCATTACGATATGTATTCCAACTTGCAGTTCGAGTGTCAGCGAAGGTACCTTTAGAACTGCAGTTCTCTTAACTGTGGTGCCTTTCAATTTGCAGAAAGGGCCATTTGAAGGAATGATTGTCCCCCTGTCAAAGGTGAACACATATATGTCAATATAGGCATATATGGACATACATCTGTAAATGGAACTGAGAATGTAACCACAAAATATATGTCCACATGCACCATGGATAAGTATTCCCCCCCCAGCCAAATATGTCTGGTCTGCAATACAATACCAACCTTAGCAGATCCCATAAGCAAGACAGTGACAAGGGCAGTACATGTTAACAGTACTCCATCCCACCTGTAGGATGTAAGGCTGGCATTACTAACATATCATGCAAAACAGTCAAGTGACATGTCATGCTTGGGGGAGCCCCCTGGGCAGGTACAGTAAGTAGCTGGGATCCCTCATACAATCCAGTAGCCCTACACCTGACAATGGTTTCACCAATGTTGGCAAGGACATCCACAAACCCACCATGTCAGCTGGGAACTACCACCTGGTAGCCTGTTGACCATGGTCTGCAGGGACATGGAACATGCCAACAATGAACCCATGGCCAATGTCACTGGTTATCTCAACACATGGGACCCTGCCAATGTTGGACTTGTCAAAGGCAGAGAATACAACCTGAACCTGGTATACCTCCTTAACCCAATCATGACAGGTGTAGATGAGGGTTAGGAGGTGCACAATGCCTATGTAGATCATAGCCGGCTTTTGTACACCATCCCGCTTGTAGGAATTTGTGTAGTTGTTATGGATCTACCTCCGTTCACAGGATATATTTCCACCAGGACTGCTTGGCATATGCCAACATACCACAGGTGCCATCCCATGGCCATACAGTCCTTCACAGTTCATAGATGTGTCAATGCCCTCCTCCACACTGTTGAGGTGTGCAGCACTACTGGGGTTGCTATAACTCACTGGGTGTGGCTGTTGTGGACACGACTGCCATAACTGCAGTTACTGTTGCATCTATCCCCACACATAGCTGTCTGTAATACTGTACAGTGTATGTAATCAGGTTGTTAGTTGTTGTCTACACCATTCGCAGTAGTTGAGTGCCTCACACCCTCCTAAGGGTAGGGCTATGCCACCAGCAATGGCACACACATGTTACTTAGGCGAGGACCATAGTAGAGTGGGGAGAGGGACATACATCCTGCTGTTAGCATGTTCAGTGTTATCCACATCGCAGACTGCATATATAGCACTGTGTGGTGTTGCCTATCCTGTCTTGGTGGGATTACATGTAAAACAGATGTGTTACCTGCACGGGGACATACCTCCATGTGTACAGTCCTGTACTTGTACTGCATCCTAACCAAAGGCACTGTGTGTTTTACCCAGCCATGGCATGTATACCACCCACTACACTTACTGGTGTCCACTGTAGAAGGCCTGCTGACACCACTACACCCATCAGCCATGTGGCACATGGACAAATACAACACAGTCTGAACAGATACTGGTGACAACAATACAATATTGTTAATTAAAGCTATGATGCATCATGGCTGCACAGCTACACCTTCCAAGATATTAGCATTTCACTTTACTGCTGACAATATGCTACACATCGTTACATTGCTACACTGTTGTACAGTCACCCTGTGCATCAGAACCATGTTAGCCTGTCCCTTCATCAATGTTACGGATGTCAGGCAGTGGCACAGGTATCATCATATGCACAGGGTGTGTTGTTGGTTTGCCAGAGGCCTAGGCTGAGCCATACAATTGACAACATGTGTGTGTTTGTGTGAGGGGGCTTAGTATTGTTATGGGCCACTGGTGATGTTGTGTGTGTAGGTATGTGGTTGCCACAGGTTCGTTGTGTGTGTCTGCATGCACACAGTTTCTCCATGTGGCTGCCCTATACAGGGAATTGTGGGACAGCTGCAGACTGTACCTGGCAGGGTTTGCAGTTCACCATCTCTGGCCATGGACACGGGATCTGTGCCTGGCAGGGGTGCTACAGGCAGTATCAGGTACAGAGCCAGACCGAGTACTGCCCCCCCGAGTTTGACAGACATCCACTGGATCCAGGTCCCTCCTGGGACTGGCCAGGGCCACGTGCACCTGGTCTGCTATGACAGGTTGTGGACAGCCCCTCCCACAATGCTGAGGCTGGTACTGCCACTATGGGAGCAGCTGTGACTGTTTGGACATCCACGGTGACCTCCAGCTGCTGGTGTTGCTGGCATACATCCACGTGGCCGTCGCAACCGTCCCGCCCTGTCCTGATGCATGGACATGACATTTTGGATGAGTTCCAATGTCTCACCCCACCGTCTATCCATGACCTCGGTGTAATTACGGATGGCAGCTGCTAGGTCATGGATGCTGTCTCTTACAGAGGTGTGATGAGCCCTCTGCACCCTTAGACCCTGCCTGGTGTACTGTTCTATTCATGCCTGTGCCTCCATGACAGTCTGGAACATGCATGTGGTTGAAATAGATGTTGCACGTCTGCCAGGTGCATGATGACCAGCAGTGCTCCTAAGAGAACCCCTGCACATCTGCCTATGTGATGCCCACCAGACATCTGGCTATGGCTGCTGTGTCCTGACACATGTGCCATAGATACCACACTGTCCTGGCCCATGCCAACCATAGGCTGTTTCTCAGCTAGGGCCAATGGTGATGAGGTGTGTAGAGGCAGTGTGACATGTGCGTGGAAGGTGTGGATACTTGTGGGTTGTCAATTGGTGGACCAGCTGCAGCCCCTGATGACCCTTCCTGTCCCTCAACACACCTATCTTCATGGTCACTGTCTGTATCAGTGACATCAGATTCCCTGCGGTGGGGACCCAGCCCCACCTTACCACCTGTGAGGGGAAAACAGGGAACAGACTGTAAGACCTGTACAACACCGCTAAACAGTAAATACACACACACACACACACACACACACACACACACACACACACACACACACACACACACACACACACGTGTGTGTGCAGACATGGCAACACACACAGACATATACACACATGTAGTCGACATACATGGCAACCCATACACTACACCAGACAGCACCTATAGACAGCTCCCGCAACCCCATAACACACACAATAGCAGGCAATTATGCAGTACAGTATCACACACATACCTGTAATTACACACATGTCGGCATGCAGGACATGTGGTGCTGAACAGCATGCAATGCAACTGTAGTCAATCCCCGTTACCAACATTATACATGGCTGTGATGCATGGCTTCTGTTTTTGTAACTGGAGTTTATTCTGTTTGTAGTTGATGGCCCTCCCCCTTTTGTTTTTTCTAACTGGAGTTTATTCTGTTTGTAGGTGATGTCCCTCCCCCTGTAACTCACTGCACCCATGTCCACAGCATTGCTGTGCATCTGTTCAGCACCCTGGCATGTACCGTGCACCATACCTCATGGTTGTACACACCATTGCAGGATGTGTCTCTGTGTGTCAGGTGTGTTTCCACTGCTGCTCACAGCCTCTGAGTGTTCCTGGATCATGTGTGGACACGTATTTAGTGACTGCTTGATGTGTATTCACATATGTCATCATCAGTGGTGCATGTATGAGTGGTAGATTACCATTAGACCAAACACAGAGACATTGTACTGTACCCATGGTGAGTGTAGAGACCATTACTGACCATGATTGGGCCCTGGCTGATATTGCCTGTGGTACACATAGGTTCATAGGTGTGCACTGGTCTATTGGTCCTGGGGCCTACATAAGCTTAGCCTCAGGGGTTCCCTGCCATGCACCACCCACTAATATTATTCCCCTGTGCCCCTGTCAGGCTGTGACACACACATGCTACCCAAGGTGTATTTCCCATTCCCCATCCAGTTGCCAAGCATTTCTGTCAAGAGGGCCAATGAGTAGCATTGCCTGACATGTATGGATAGTCCATTCCAGAGTGTGGTGATTTCCCAGGACAGGGCCCTATCCCTCCAGTATGTTCTGTGTAATGTGTTGATTAGGTTTAGGACCCTGGAGTAGGTGTAAGCAGAGGGAGTGGGATGTCATTATATGTAGCATGTTCAACTGCTCTGTGCATGACACAGCTGTGCATGTTGGGCAGATGTCAGCTGTGCCTGGGCAATATGCACTGGAGTGTAGCCACATTTGTCTGAGATGGACTGTGTATTGCATGTGTTTGAGGCTGGCAATCCCATTAGTGAGATGTGTGCTGTGTCAGTGCAGATGTACAGCATGCATTACGGGTAGGTGTGTTAGATGTGTACATGGCCTACACCTTAGCTATGACATGCATAGTGAATTGCCAAGCATAACCTTAAACCATACTCATCAGCATCCGTCTGCTGCCTTGCCGGTATCCCAGAGGTACCTACATTGACATGGGATGGAGTTTATGTCAGTGGCCACAGCTATGGCATTGCTACAGGGTTGCTGCAATATTAAAGTACAACAACAGCTGAAGTCCACAGTACTACAGTTTATGCATTACTGCTTATCAGTACTACACAGCAACATACCCCACATCTCACACATGCATGATCTACCTGTACAGATGCATACACTACAGTAGTATACTAATATGCACTGGAACCTTACCTGCATGCTCAATGTGTGGTGTGTGAGTAGCACCCACCTCCATGACCATATAGGTTTGGAGCTCTTGTGAGCGGGCAGGTGCTACCAGGCTGATGAGCAGCTCCTACACTCTGGTAAGGGAGGGATGGATATTATGCCCCCCGTTGCAAGGTTGTCACCCCATACGGCAGTGGCACAATGTCGTACTTGCCGGAGCAGGTCACTACAATGGTGGAGACCTACTCATAAGTTCAGCTGTGCAACCCCACCTCATTCACCCTGTGGACCACATCAGTCCACATGGCTGTTCTCTCCTGCTGGTCCATGCTTGTCCATGAGAAGAGCAGCAGATAGTTGTGGATGGTGCTGCTGCTGATGATCTCCTCCTCAGCGGAACTGTATGTGAGGTTTCTCGGGTGTGCTATACTCCCTGAAAGACATAATGATGGAAATATGTCTGAGCAACTCATATGTTAAGTTTACCATAATACAATACACATATCAGTCTCCTGCCACCATATCAGCTCCAACATAATGTTCACACTACACTAGTGGTATGTGTCTGCTATGTGTACCATTGGGCCATATATTGTATTGTACAACACCTTCTGCTATGTGGCTATAGACATGCTCCCTATGGGGACACTAGAGTTGCAGGGTATTTCACCTGCATGCCATTGCCACTGCCACTATGTTTCCACATATGCATGTGGTAGGTCTGCTATGTGATTGCTACACATCTGCCATTCTGTAATATTGGGGATATCTATGCATGCTGTTGGACATGTTCTGGGATTGTGTAGACTATTACAGCCCACATATGTTCCATGACAGTTACACATCAGTATGTGTAGGGGTTATTTGCCAGCAGGAACACCACTCCAACCTAATGTGCACATGTTACCAGTCCACATCACATCCGTGGCCCACCATGGAACCTCATTATCTACTGTTTCGTCATTACCTTCATGTGGAACCACCTCAGGGGATGGTGTCCCCCCATGGAGCACACACAGACATGTGTCTGGCACCCAGGTAGTTCACGGGTATTGAGCATAGGGAGGTCCACAGTGACATGGGGTAAGTGCTACATCACCTGGAGGCATGCGGTACACATACACAAGGTTCGACATGCATGTGCCTCCTGCCGAGTGCACAGCCCAGGCACCTTTATGTCCATGTAGATGCTGTCATGATTGTCCATGGGTGGGCACCATGTTCTCTTTGTTCGCATGTGGGGGCTCAATGGCCTCCATATTCCAAATGCAACTACCCGTCCACAGTGTTTAACCACCACATGTGTCATATACCAGCCCTGTATGCTGTCTTGTTTGTCACACAACCAGACCTACATACCAATATGTGCCTAGTACCCTTCACCAACATATATATATATACCACCATCCCATACAATTGCAATGTGTTCCCAACATTGGTTACACACCTCACTCCACACTCCATCTTGCAGCCATGTACTGGTGTGTAGGTATGTTGTGCATTGATGTGTGATGTTCTCTCACACATGTCATGGCAGGGAAAATGTATTGACATGTATATATATTTTTTTATATCTATCTATCTATATATACATATATATATATATATATATATATATATATATATATATATGTCGACATACACACACACATATATCTGTCTGTGTATATATATATATATATATATATATATATATATATATATATATGTATGTATGTATGTATATATGCGTATGTACATATATGTGTAGATATAATTTTGTGTTGTTTATATACCTATATAAATGTATAACTGTCCAAGGTAATGTACACATACATGGCTGTGAATATGTATCACACATATATGTAACTGTATGTGGGGTGCATACAAACATCTGGACCACACTCATGTGCCCTCTCTAATTCACAACTGAACTGTTCTGCCTTGCTGCAACACAGACAGGTGTGACATGTGAACACAGACTAACATTAGGGGGTATATATGGTGACAAAATGTAGATAAGCATATTATACTGCTATGGCAGTTGGGCATGCTATGCTACACTTTAACATGACTGTCCTGCAGGTGGTGTGGTCTCTCACCCATGTGTCTATCATGGCGGTATTAATACCCCCACCGGCCGTTGGCCACAGTAATTTACAGAACACAGATATCATGGGTCACATCTTTGCCTTTCACTGCTGGTCTGCACATTTGACAGGTATGTCCCACTGCCCACAGGGACTGATACTACTGTCCAGTGCAGTTGTTGAGCACAACATCATTACAGGAACAAGTACTGATGGCATATATACATCCTTTCACAGTATACATCCTATTATTCTATGCCATATACTACATGCCAGTAAATGCATATCTGTTTCACATACCTGTTATGTTGTTTCCACTGTAACACAACCCTGAGCTTTGTGACCTTTCTTGAAAGTTTTTTTTTTCCTCTCTTTCTCTCTCTTTCGCAGTCTCTCTAGTAGAGTGATTGAGCTGGTTTGAATAGATTGCAGTACGCTTTTGTTGGTATTGTGCATGATCAGGTGGTGGCCTCTGCACCAGTCAGTGTCCACTAGTTGCTAATCGCATGCAGCCTGCTGTGTAGTACTTCAGATAACCACTGTCATGGCAACCCTGTACTATAAACTGCTGCCTTCTGTGGGCGTTGTTGATTCACCTTTACACTATGGATGACATCCTTCCTGTGTGTGGACATCAGTGTTACAGACAGCAGGTAGCAATACCTCTTATAGCAGAACTTGCAGACACAGGCCAAATCCACATTTGGGTAAGGTTCCAGACCTATAGACAGTGTGAGTAGTGTTGTTGTGTGCAATGTATCTTGCTGTTCTTACAGGGTTTCTGTGTACATTGTACTTTTTCATTGAATGTTGTCTGTCTGCATAGCTCTCAACTGTGGGCCTACCCATATGATACCAAGGGGATTAGCTGTTAGGTTTTGTCTGTGCACCACAGAGGTATTGTCCCAGGTATATCTGTGGCATTCTGTCTGTTGAGTGCTATCAGTACAGGGCTACATGCATTTGTATTTCAATGTCGTATCCCTGCATAAGGGACTGCTGCAACGAATCCAGTAACACCAGCAATTTCCAGGGTGTGTAACAGCAATAATGCAAATATGGCCCTATGTCCCTGCCTCTGTCCTCCACATATATGCCAATCTTTATCCTGCTTTGATACAGGAAGGGTTGTTAGGTAATGGCCTATCATTATTTACTGCTAGCATTACTGCTATCATCCCAGTCATGTCATGGACTCCCACACCACCTGTTGGGCCATGTCCATCTTTATGGGAACAACAGCTGGAGAACACATATGTGCCCTTGTACATTCCTGAGGTAAGTGTGTGGTACACAGTGTTCCTTACCCTTGTACAGTCTTTTATGGGGGGGGGGTCTATGCCATTCACCTAAGCTATGGCACCTTTTCAGTGATATAACTGTTAAGAAGAGGGTCATTCAGTGTGATAGTGAGATGTTAGGTTAAGCGATGTTATGTACAAGATACTGTGACATTAACACAAGTGCTACTTTTCACCCTAGGGCTTTACTACAGGGTGTAATTGGATGCTGCTGAACTACATCTGTAATTGTTTATTGTTACATATCCTGAAGGCAAATCCTGTTCCTACTGTTGTACTAATTGAAGGCCTTGGCCTGGACACCATAGTATGGTATATATACACATTGCTTGCATCTACTGTTTTGTGTGGGCCTTGCATTCATGACTGCTTACATATTTCAGACCTTATGTGGTGTCAGTACTGGCATACATTATTGTATAGTACAGGAATGAAGGTTATCTATGTATGCATACCTGTGTGTCGTGTCATGTCCATTGAATTGTGGGTGGGTATATGTTTAATGTCAGTATTCTCATTTGTGGGAATGGTTGCCACACTACACATTTCACAGGTGCCAGTTGAAGGGCTTGTGGCTGAGGGATATACATTGCACCCAGTACTTCCACACTTCTTCTACATATGTATGGCTACTGATATTTTTTGTGTGTGTCTATGTGTATGTACCTATATATATATCTCATATGGCTATATCTATATATATATATATATATATATGTATCTATAGATATATACATCTGTATATATATATATATATATATATATATATATATATATATATATATATACATATGAACATTTGTATGCATCTATATACAATTGCTGTTATATGATTATTTGTGAGTCATACATTAATATATATATCTACATATAGCTGTCTATCTGTCTAAATTTACAGATATATATATCTGTCCATATGTCCATGCATGTTCAGCTCATAATTTGGACTGCTCCTCATTCACTTGGCAATTGTCATGGATGGAGTCAGTTACACCTACAGTTTGAGTTCTGTCAGTAAGCCATGTGGCAAACCATCAAGTGGCATAGGGATGTATGGCTGGATTAGTATGTTAATCTACGTTTCCAGACTGGTGGATGGTGTTGAAGGGTTTGTGCTTGTCTGGGGGGGTATACCTATTGTACCAGACTTATATTGTGTGGGGCCTCTCAACCCCATTAACGTTGCATGAGGACATATATGTTTTATTTCCTTAGTATCTACAGATGTATGTCCGTATATACCTATGTATGTATGTATATATATATATATATATATATATATATATATATATATATATATATATAAAAAACCTGCCGTATTTATTTAGACATGTAGATGTGGACATATATATCTATAGATGTAGGCATTTGCATGTGTATATGTTTATAAATATGTATATATTTATGTGTGTATATATATATATATATATATATATATATATATATATATATATATATATATATATATATGTGTATGTGTTGTACCTGTTTAGACATTAATATATTCACTCATACACATAAATCTACATGTTGGAATACATTCTCTGTACTGTTGAATAACTGGGCTGGATGATATGTTTGTGAATACATCACGTATATGTATATCTGAGATGTCTTAGTGGTAAATCACTTTGGCTATGGTGTGCAGGGTCCTGGGTTTGATACTAGCAGAGGCTGCTTATTTTGTTGCTGGGCAGAACATGAGACGTTGGCTACAAAGTGATTAAGGCACTTTTAAGAATTTGTAAGAGGGTTTGCACGAGTATGCGCGATGGTAAGCACTGCCAACCTCCGCTTATGTTTTCTTATAGTCAGCTTCTGATTTCTCAACCTGTGTAGGCATAGCTTACCCCTGCGCAAACCCACTTACCACTGCTTAAAAGTGCTTACTGCCACTTACCCCCGTGCTAATTCCTTTAAAAGAAAAGAAAAAGGGGTTGATAGGAAAGTGGTGAAAAATGGGACTCAAAGAGGGAAAGACAGTATGGAAAATAGCTAGACATGTGCAGGAAGGGTGTAGGAAAGGTTTATAGCTGCCCATTTCTTCTACAGCAACCAGCTCTGCATATCCACTATATTTGCAGGTACATTTGGACCCCTGGGACAGAGGTGAGGACAACATATATTCATTGTGATGCCAATTAGACCAGATTACGTGTGTCCAATGGACACATGTGCAAAATCGACAGTTATGTATGGGGCAAGATTTTTTTGTGGGAACAGATTGCCCTTTTTTTTTCTGGTGAGACTGGGATGTTGGGGAGTGTTAGTAGGTATATTTGGGGAGGTAGGTTGGGTAGGTTAACAGACAAGACACACGAGATGCATAGAGGGCTGGTATATGACACATGTGGGGGTAAACACCTTCGACGGGAGGGGGTCTTTGGAATTCGCAAGCACATGAGCCCGCAACTGGAAACAGTGGGACTGAGGTCCCCACCCATGGGCAGTCACCACTGCACCTTCACGGCCCCGAAGGTGGCTGTGCTGGGGGCTGTGTAGGAGGGGCGGGCTCACCCTCTAATAGTGCCACTTGGCCCTCAAGCTGGCATAGCCACTTTCGATACTCCAGATCGAGATCCCTATGCACCACAGCCCTAACCTGTTGACGGGTGAGAGGTTCACCTCTGCACCTGCTCCAAGGGGGGGGGGTGAGCCCCATCTCCTGTAGCAGTTCCTCCCAAAGGTGGCACAGGGCCCACAGAGGAGGAGGTTCCAGGCTGGGCCCCAGATGTGCTGGTGCCCGGTGCCATGGCCAGCTAAAATGGGACAGGTGGGTCCGCTGGGATCGGCCTTCGCATACAAGCTGTGTTGTTGCAGGTTTATGGCAGATATGGGTTAGGAACAGTCAACAGCATTCAGGATTAGTTATAACAGCATGCATAGGTATTCCTATTACCCGACACAACATATTTAACACAGTTGCAGAGCAAGCAGAACACATGCATATATGGAACAACAGTGGCCATTACAGCAGCATGCGGGTTTCATTGATGGCAACAGGCCACCAATATGGGTGTATTGTAACATGACACATGCATAGACACAAATGCAAATATTTATAAACCGTTAGGACATATGTCCCAAAAAAAGTTTGGAGTGTACACATACCAGTTCAGGAGTGTTATCGGGTTATTATGCACATATGGTAGGGATGAGAGAGAGGGTTCAATTACCAACTAATATAGCCTTGTAGTTTTCACAACATTCTTAGTCACTGCAGTGATCTTTCCCTTACATGTATTGTTATACTACACAATGGCCTTATATTGTACACTGGTATGTTTATTGATTATTATATACATGACCTGTGTCTTACATACAGGCGTGACAGGCTGCAGGTGTTAATGCAACATTTGTTGAGAATTGCTGTCATACACTTTGGGTGAGGTGCTAGACTAACAGGTTTGTTTTTATATACATTCTCTGACTATGTACACTTTTGACTATCAGTTATATGTCATTGACAGTTGCCTACATTTTTTGGATCATCACACTGAATTTTCAGGGGAACAGGGTACCAAGCTGGTGATATGAGCCATTTATCTGGACATGCTGGACAGATTGGAACAGTTGTGGGGTATAAATATGCATACAATCTACAATTTGAACATTCAAGCAAATTCTGTACAGTTCTTGGGTGGAATTATGCATACAGCTTTCTATCTGAACATTGTATCACAATCTGTACAGTTGTGGGGTATGATTATGCATACAACTTAGTAGCATTCCCAGGAGTCGAACCCCTGCTGTGTGTGACAACAAATTATTGCTAACATCACAGCACACTGTGTTATCAGGGAATTGATATAATGCTTTTGATTGTTTTCTAAGTCTCCCTAACTAGTACGATATGACTGACCTCTTGGCACTTCCAACATTGTTATGCAGGATGTCATACCCATTTTATCTGCATACCACGGTGTGGGTGACACTGCTTAAGATACAACAGTACTATTTATAGTATGGAACAGATCGCAAACATATGAGAGAAGAGTAAACATAAGCACTCCAGGGGTTATACCTTTATTCACAGACTATTAAAACATTTATTTCTACTGGTACACTTTCTAAGGCTCTTATATCTTTGTTAAGACAGTACATGCAGACTGATTACTAACCTGCCTCGTGATGCAGCCTTTGCAGCCTAGCATCATGGACTTGCTGGTTAGCAGCCCGCTCATCTGCAGCTGTCAAAGAAATGCATTGATATTTAGCTATACCTATCCATAGTATACACAAGCTAGGCAATTATTTGCTACTTAGTAGAATGTATACTTACTCAGTACTGGGGCATTGGCCATCTGCCGAGACTTCTGGATCCACTGTTCCAGAACATCCCCGCTCCACTGCTTCAGGTCAGCATGGTGGTGCCTGACCTGCTCACCAGTCTGGGGGATACCTGTAGTACTGTTGAGGTCACGGGCGAGACTGTCCCAAGCCTCCGTTTTGTACTGCGAGCCCTGGTACTGGCCCTGCAGTAGTCTATGATCATGGTGTTTTACCAGGAGCCATACCATGAATTTTGACTCCTGGATGCCCCAGCGCTGCGCTCTGAATCAAGTGCCTTCACCCACACCAGCCATTCTGCCTGCAGTTTGAAGCTACAACCAGTTATGAGACGTATTTCCGCCTGTGGGGTTTAAATACAGCCATTTTCCCCCACATTGCCGTGATTGGCCAGTTTTGAAAAGGCTAAGCTATGGACACACCTGCTTACATAAGGTTGGCACTGTTTAAAGAGGTATATCACTAGGCAGATTGAATTGGCTCCCCTACACATTGCTTACACTTGCTAACATGAGCTGTGCTGTGGTTAGCATTGCTTCCTAGTTGATTATCACTATATTTGCCATTTGGCAATGATTTCTTCTTCATTACAGGTTAATGAACGAGCACATAACTTTGATAAACAGCCTTCTGGCTTCACTCTTAGTCTTTGGGCAGTACCTTGAGCAGCAAAAAAAGCAATATGGGTACTGAACATTTACTAGGTATTATGGTATGTTGTCTAACCTGTCACTGTCACTGTACTCAGTAGCATATAGACCACTTAGAGGTGACAGTCTGGTCTACAGAGCTATCTCTGACCCAAATCTAATGGAAATGCTGCACATCTGTAAGTCAAATGGGACTAAAGTAATCCGTTCCAGGGAACAGGTCCTAGTGGAGAGACAGATACATCTCTCAAAGGTTGCTACTCCTCTGGAATAGGCCACCAAATGGAGATGAAGGGCCCAAAATAAACCAGTAATCCAATAAAAAAGGCTCTTCAGAGACCACCGCTAGTCCAAAGTTCTGCTTTATTGCGAGCAGGGCGCAAATAAAATAAAACGAACAGTGACTCGGAATCAATGTTCACATGTAACACAAATACATTAACCTGTATGTGTGTGCGCGTGTGTGTGTGTGTGTGTGTGTGTGTGTGTGTGTGTGTGTGTGTGTGTGTGTGTGTGTGTGTGTGTGTGTGTGTGTGTGTGTGTGTGTGTGTGCGTGTGTGTGCGTGTGTGTGTGTGTGTGTGTGTGTGTGTGTGTGTGTGTGTGTGTGTGTATATACAGTCTGAAACATTGAATGATCATACCATCTAATGTTTTTTTCAGGTTGCAAATAATAGCAAATGCTCATATGAGTTAACATTCCTTTCAATGGAGTTTTGGCCGCCAGCATTTTGTATGGGATGGGGTGCAGCAGAGTAATGGAATTTGCCATTAATCTGCTGTTGTGTGATCTCCAAGTTGGTATATATGATTAGCAGGGTTTGTGGGGAGCACAGCCCCCCATATATGGTTTGCAGGGGGGCTGTCCCCCTGCAAAAAATGATTTTTAATTGTTGTTGTTTTTAATTATTTATTCGTTATTCATTGACATTTATTTAATGGGAAAGTCAGACTGGGCACAGGTGCCTCATTTTCAGCAGATGCTTGGAGAGAAAAGCTCCAACATGCCATTTTTAATGCAATTAATGTTTAAATACATTTTATAATGCAGTTTCAGTGAATACATAGCATAATAGTTTGTATAATAACATTTGTATTGATGTTCACAAACATTAAATTTACAAGCCTTGTACTAAGATTCTACTGATAGAACAGTGGTATATAAGATAGGTAGAAGTAATTTAAAAAATACAATAGTGAGGTATTAGAGGAGATAGACAAGTTTGAGTGTTAATAGAGAAGTAGTGATGGAATAGTAATTTGGTTGAGCTAATTAGAAGTAGGTATAGTAGTCATACTCTCAACCTCTTAGAGCAAGAAATCTGGACAAAGCCATAAATAATGGGGGTACGAATGTCCAAAAATAGGGACAATTTTTAAATATTGCTCTTACAAACATAGAACGTTGATAGAATAACAGACTTTGCATTGGCTTGAATTTTCTAAAAGGTATGAAGTCTGAAACTCAAATGCCTGTCAATATTTTTTGACTTCAGTCTTCAATGATTTGCTAGAAAGGCACACTTTTGTGAAAAACAAAGCAAAAATATGAGGCAAAAATCTGGACATTCTGAGAAAATCTGTACAGTGGAAAGGTATGATAGTAGTTCAAGAAGTAGAATAAAGTGAGGTATTAGAAGGGGATAAGCAGGTTAAGTGATTTAGTGCTTTAAAGGGAGGTATAAGAAAGGTGATGAAAGGCGTTAGAGGCTAAGCCCTGATGAGGAGCAGGGACAAAGCCAGGAGGCAGAGAGGAAGCCTTTTAGTAATGGTTTGAAAAGATGAAGGTGTGTGATAGACTTGATTGATATAAGAATTTTATTCCAAGTTCTAGCTACACTATTGAAATAGAGACTGACCCCAGCAGCTCTTTGTGGTTTGTAGATGATAAGCAGTTGTTTATTATTTGACCAAAAGGGGTGGTTTGGAAAATAGCATTGGAGTAGGGGACTAACTGCTGGGCAGGCAGATGGAGTATGGATGATTTTATGGGTTAAGGTGAGCTGAGTATAAAACAGATAGTGAGGAAACTCAAGCCAGTTAAGTGTTTTTACTGTTAAACAGTTGTGGGTTTGGTAAGTTTTGTTGTAAGTGAATCTGGCGAATTTGTTATAGCACTGTTCAAGTTTAGAACTAAGTGAGGCTTGCAGATTGGTTATAATAGGGGCTTCATATAGGAGACAGAGAATAAGGGGTAAGTGTTAGGTAGAGTTACCTTGGCAGAGTCTGTAAGGAACTTCTTTGCTCTGTGTAGGGTGCCTAGTTTTTGATGGGATTTTCTTGATGGTGTTGTGGATACGTAAACTGAATTTAAGATTGTCGTCGATTGCCATACCAAATAGTTTTGTATGTGGGCTAACTTCAGTCATGGTATTATTTAAGGAAGAAATTTCAAAGTTGTTTTTTTTTCAAGGAAATTGGATTTTGGAAACAAAATAGAAGGAATTTATTCATTTATTTATTTATTTTACAACTTATTAGTAGGTGATTATTTTGTACAAACTTTCAACGGAGTTAAAGGCTTCTTGAGTAATTCTTTGAAGATGGATTAGGTTGCTGGAAATTCATATTAGAGTAGAATCATCGGCATATTGTTTGAGGGAAGCTTGCTGCGAAGATTTATGTAAACTGTCAGTGAATATATTAAGGAGTAGAGGGCCAAGAATGGAGCCCTGTGGCACACCAGTATTGACAGGAAGGAAGGCAGAAAAGTGGAGGGTCACTTATCAGTTAAGTAGTTGTTAAGCCGTAGTAGTGTGGGGTGTAATAGACTGAAGCAAGACAGTTGGTAGACAAGTTTTTGGTGAGAGACAAGATAAAGAGCTTTACAAAGATCAAGGAATAAAGAGGAAACAAGTTTGATTTCATCTCTGGCTTTAACCATATCTGTGATAGTTAATAAGGCCGTAGTAGTGCTATGGACGGTTCTAAAACTATGCTGTGTAGTGATTAGGAGCTTTTTCTGAAGAATATGTTGAAGATGTTTATAGGTTCATAGGTTCATACTAGGCTATCTGCCCTAGGGCATTTACAAGCCTAGCCAGAGTGTGTTTGGTTTCACCACCCCTTAGAGTAAGTTTACTGTGCCCTTATTAAGGTTAGTTTACTGTGCCTCTGTCTAGCAGTGACATAGAAGTGATCCCCGGGGTAAACCTACGATCTCCCATCCACTCGTCAAGATTCTTCTTGAAGAGAGTCAGTGAGGGGCTCTGCCTAACATGGACTGGGATTCTATTCCAGAGTGAAGGGAGCCTCTGGGTTATAAATCTGTCCCTCCAGCATGTCCTATTTATTTCTGTGCTGAGGTTCAAGTCTCTCGAGTGCGTAGCTCTAAGGGATTTAGATTTTCTGAGGTGGAGCATGTCCATTAATTCCGGGTTGGACATGGCTTTGTACATCAGACATAGATCACCTCTGAGTAGGCGGTATGCAACTGAGTAGAGCTGGAGTTTCTTTAGCCGAGCTGCAAATGGCATCTGTTTGAGTCCTTTGATCCTCTTTGTGAGGTACTTTTGGGGTCTTTCTAGTTGCTGCAGATGTCGGGTAAGGTACATCCCAAATGGGGCATTGTACTCAATTATGGGCCTGATGAGGGATGAGTAAAGGGGCACAATGACCTCCTTTGATCTAGATGTGAATCCTTTCATGATATGGTGGGCTATATAGAAGGTCTTTCTAACCACTTTGTTGCTTGTGAATACACGTCTCTAGAATTCTTGACAAAGGGGATAATATGGCGATGTCTGAAATTGGTTATATCATATGAGGTTTCACCTTTATGAAGGGGAATGATGAAAATTTTTTCATAGAGAAGGAACATATGATACCTTGATAGATTTGTTAATTGGAAGAGACATAGGATAGACTGTGGAACTGGCAGACAGCTTGAGGTATTCTGTTGGGAGATTATATACCGAAGGAAACAGGATTTCAGTTTAAGAAGTAACAGTTTTGATGTAGTCGGCTGGGATGGGTTTTAGGATGAAATAGGGAGTGTTTGCTGACTGACAGAGGATTGTTGGAAGGAAAATCTTTAGTAAGATTTGATCTAAAATGATCATTCTTTTGATAGCCTGCATTTTGAATGCTCCATGTTGGGTGATATACTCATATATACCACCTTCATTGCAGAAGGCCATGGGTTATATTCCCACACCAGGTAAATAGATTGCTGACACTGCACTGTAGCATAAGATGTGGTGCTGCACTCCTGAGTGTATCATCTTTTCAGATGAGACATTAAACCGAGGTCCCATCTGTTTGATTTGGTGCCAGTTCACATGGATGACAAATACTGAAAAGAGTAGGAGACGTTTCCCAATGCCTTTGCTAAATTTACCCTAGTAGTATAAATACCACCGAGGGTTTCTCCTGAAAACAGACCACTAGTCTAGTGTGACCAACCTGGTCAACAAAGGATTAATAAAGTAAATAAATAGGATGTTGTGCAAACACAGTTATTTGTTACACAATCTTGACCACATGGTGTCATGATGCAAGACCCAAACAGACTAGAATGACTCCAGTGATTAAATAGCTTAGATTACAGTGGAGCAGCAGTAATATTTAGCTGTCTTAAAAATGTAGGGTCTTACTTGCCAGAAGACTTTTTTAAAGCCCATAATTCCAAGCAAGGGAATAGGGAATGAAGTCTGTATTTTAGGATGCTGGATAGAAACAAGATTTTCACTGCATTTAAGGGAGCGACACAGAACAGATAACTGCAAAATGATGCAGAATAGGAATGAGGGATTCTGATACTTTAAATGGTGTGATCTGCTAAAGGGTAGCCAAGAGACATGAGTTTAAAGACAAGAGTACATGTCATTAACTCAATCCTATATGAAAAGTGCAGACAGTACATATTAAGTATGACAAACCAGTGACAGTGATGATGTCCTTTCCTGAAGGAGTTACTCTTGAATTGACGTATTTTATTGAGGTTTGTTTGAATTAAGTTCCTGCTGGTGATAGATTACGTTGTTGTGTAAGTGGGCACATTCCAGAGTGGGTATGAAGACCCTTTTGAAAAAAAGCATAGAGATCTCTTTTGTTAGCAAACTGAATAGTTCTGTAGGAACTTCTGCCTACGCCTTGGATCTGGTTAACTGATTTTTGAATATGTATATATGCAGTAATGTATCCTGTAAATAATTTGCCAACTGCTCTCAGCAGCTTCTGTATACTGATAATTAACAGCATTAGCTTAATTATTCACTTGTTAAACTGGAGTATTCCTTACTATATTTTTCTCTGTAATGTAATAATTGTTATTATTGTAAACTTTGTATGCACTCTTCTGCAGCTTTTCTCCCCAGGCCTCCCCTGAAAAAGGGCTCTGGCTCAGTCGGACATTCCCGGTCAACAAATGTCAAATAAATAAATGTTCACAGAAATAAACAAAAGGGCTAAACCGCATTTACAAGTTATTAATAGCTTGAAACTAAATCAGTTGAAGATCTTGCAAGAGCTGCAATAGTTAATGATTTTGAAGCAAAGGCAAGCATTTTATTGATCCCAAATGGCTCCCTAATGAATATATGAATGTCTTGTGATCAGCTCACAAACCATTGATCAGAAAACACCAGAATCACTCTACTGTAAACCTCAATTGAGATTAAAAAAGAACACCAACAAAAGCACTGTGATCAAATAACACCTGTATAGCACTTGTTTGCTTTTAACTACAGTGTTATCCTTACTTCAAACCCACAATAAAAAAACACATTTTAAATATGCAGACTTCACTCTTTGACAATGATTGTATCTGCTGTCATGCCAGAAGTTAGATTTAATGATTTAATGATAATTATTGACTGTCACATCTATCTCTGATGTGTTAAAAAAGAAAATAACATAGATATCCACTATGGATGCTGCAAACTTTTGGCAGAGGCTGCCCATTTATTTGGTGTTCTGCCAGTATTTTATTTTTAATACCTGAAAAAGAAGACTATGCCTGCAGGTTGGTTCAGATGTACCCTACACAGATCTAGTGAAAATATTACAGACTGAGCAGAAGATGTTAGTGTTTACCTCAAGTAGTAAGAGGCAATGGATTGGCTAACCACAGACATCTCATCAAGAGGTGACATTTTCAACAAGGCTTTAAAGCCAAGACCTTTGACACCATCTCCCATACTAACATAGCTAATAAGCTTAATGCATTACTAATAGATTCCTATGTGGTAGGATGGATAGCAAACTGACTAAAAGACAGAACCTGCACAGTGTGGGTAACATGTATCTCATCAGAGAGTATGAATGGAACCAGTCACATCTCCCAGAACTCAGTGTTGGGACCTCTTTTCTGATCTCTGGACCATGAACCAAGACCTCTGGCTAACCTTGTTTGCAGGCAACTGTAAAATGGGAATCTTTGTCAGTCCCCCTCTAACACTTAAAAACGTTCAGAAAGAACTTACACTCTTAGATACCTGGACTACTAGAAATGGTCTCAAATTAAAGGCTAAAAAGTGCAATATTGTCACACTTGGCAGACAACCTCTCTCTCAGCATACATAATAGACTCCAATCTGAAAATACCATTAATGACCATGGAACCTAGGCTGATAATTCCCTCTCCTTTTATCATCATGTAACTATGGTAGTCAGAAAGTCCTACTTATTGAAGCTAATTGCCATAAGAAGATCATCCAAGTCTAAAGAGGTCATTTTCCCCTAATATTCATCATTGGTCATGCTAATTATTGAATATAATGCCCTCTTTGGGATGTGCCTCACTAGAAACATCAAACAACTAGAAAGAACCCGGTGGTTATGAACCCTGAAGATCACAGGCTTAAAAAACAATAAGCTACCAGAAAAAAAACTGGAATCATTGCCTCCTTTTTTGTTTCTTATAGACTCCTGGGTGGAGATCTATACCTTGCCTTCTGTGCCATTAGAGACCCAGTGGTCCAGGATCTCTTGTGTCTCCATAAATCAAATAGTCCCACAAACAACAGAACAAGGGGTCTAAATCTTCATCAGCAAACAAATAAAGCAAGCTGAAGAGATAGGTTCATTACACAGCCCCTTCCCTCCCTTAGGAATAGACTTCTCCTGCAATGTAATAAATCAGTGTGACAAGCAGTGTGATAGATTAAGTTCCTTTAAACTGAAACTGGATGATTGGATGGGTATTCACAATTACCCCCAGCCTTAACTGGTCTAGTCCTCCACAAAAAAAAAAAAAGACGAACAGTGTAAGAGTGGTTACTGGCAAGGTGTAAAAGAGTCACAGGACTCTATTACCTTATATTTCCTATGATGCCATGATCTATGAAAGATTTAGGTCAGTTATTTTGTCCATATATTAACTGCACTAAAAAAATATTTATCATGAAATTGTTCTGTTGGTGGGATTTTTATTTTAAAATGACAGTTTTTACAATTTTAAAGCAAAAATAAAATATATCTGAAAACTGAGTTTTTTTGTCATCCCATATTCTGGACAGTGTCCTGATTGTAAGATAACTTGGTACTTTAAGTTAATGATAAAGGTATAGACTTGCCACCTTATACTTACAGTGAAGAACTGCAACAGATAGGCATGTGTGTGTGTGTGTGTGTGTGTGTGTGTGTGTGTGTGTGTGTGTGTGATTGTGTATCTATGTTTGCGTCTTCATGCTCCTGTGATAATAGAAAATGTCACCTCCAGACAGAGTGAGCCGGCAAGTCCTGCTGTCATACCTGTCAACTGCCTAGATTTTCACAGAATGTTCAGATTTTTGCCTCATAATTTTAGTCTTCTCCCCATAAAATTTGTGGTTTTCAGCCAAATTATTGAGGATTGAAGTCATTAAATAATGACAGGCACTTGAGTTTCAGAATCAGTATCCCTCAGAAAATGCTTTCTAATGGAAAATCTACTATTCTACCACTTTTCTAACTTTATAAGAGCAATATTTAAAAATTGTCATTGTTTTGGGGCAATTTCCACCCATTCCTGTTGGCTTTTCCCAGATTTCATGTGCTAAGAGGCTGAGAGGTATACTTGCTGTATACCTGAAATGTTCAGCCAAGCATCACTTTGCCTTGTTAATAGGCCTTCAGCTTTGCTATGCCTGCAGCATTGGGCCTCAGAACACACCTGGGTAGTTGTTATTTCCACAATAACACATACCCTGTTAGGCATTATTATTTGCGTGAGGATATCACTGCTGCATCAGTGAATGCAGACACTGCATTTGCAGTCACACTGAAACACTTAATGACGTGACGGTATGGTAGTAACTGTAACACAAGAATGCTGGAGGTAAAGGACGAACTGGTTAACTGGGAGTATGTACAGCAATGGAATTGTTTAGTTCAGAGTATGCCTTTTGAGATGAGCTAAATGAAGGCTGGCTTTAAAACAGTATGGCAAGAAATTAAAGAATAAAAATGAACAAAACAGAAGTCCTAGAATTCTGATTCAAGTTTGGCTAGCTCAGTAAGTGACATGCTGATAAAACAGATATTCTGAAAGATGGCATATATTCATGGACTTTAAGAAATATACAAATGTATATTTATGGGCTGATCTCAATACTCTTTTTTTTTAAGACAATAAAAGCTATCTGTTTTTCAAAAAGACACATGGCATCATACTTTCATATCAAATGGTGCTGCACATACCTTGCTCTATTTTGTCGGAGATGGAACATTTCTTCTTAGTTTTAAGTAAGCTAGAGTACTTAGATGAAAAACCTAATCCCATGCAGATATTTTAATCATACACAGGTAAGTACTAGGTAATCAGTTTGCATACCATTGTACACTGAACTGTCTGTATTTCTTTCGGCTTTTCCCAGTTAGGGGGCCGCCACAGCGGAACTCCGGTCCACTAATGATTGGCAGTAGATTTTTACGTGCTGGCTTGCCGGGCCTAACGCACAACCGTCAATGAAGGAATGCCCATTCACGCATGTCGACACACAGAAGACACTCTAACTGAGAATCGAACGTGCAACGTGCAACTGTGACACTGAACTAATAACCCATATTCAGACATTCCCTCCAGCCTCAAGGAAGGCAATACAAAATAG
>NC_056744.1:1582765117-1582825117 GCF_019279795.1 Protopterus annectens | reverse complement strand
TGTACGTGCCACCTTCCATTTGCAGCACCAATAGGTCCTTTTGCTTCCCCGCTTTTCCAGGTGATGCACATGGCCTTCCACTATCAACACAGGATTCCCCTTCTGTCACAGCATGGTCTGGTAGACACTCCCTATGGTTCCTGGTGGTTCATATGCAAACACTGCAGACGCCATTTTCCTTTGGGTACTGTGTGCAAGCTATTAAAGGTATACCATGTCCTTTTATAACATTTTCGTGATCTTAGTATGCGTGCCTGTGTGATTTCGGACATATGGGTGTTCAGTTTTGTGATCTCGGAATACTGAAATTCGAAATTTCAGTATTTCGAGATTACAAAGTGGACCCATATATATATATATATATATATATATATATATATATATATATATACTTCATTTCACTGAAAACACACTTCACTGAAACTCATTTCGTTGAAAGCTCATTTCATTGAAAATCAGTTGCCTGAGCACAATTCACTGAAAGCTCACTTCACTGAAAACTCATTTGACTGAAACTCATTTCATTGAAAGGTATATGCCCTGTTCCCCACTGTAGTGTGATCCTGGAGTTAATATATATATATATATATATATATATATATATATATATATATATATATATATATATATATATATATATAGTAAGGGGGGTGGGGGACGTAGCCCCCCACATAGTTTGGTTATATATTATCTTCTGGAAAGAGTTATTCATTCAACTTGTAATTGCCCCCCCCACACCCACCCTTACTATATATATTAACTCCAGGATCACACTACAGTGGGCAACAGGGCATATACCTTTCAACGAAATGAGTTTCAGTCAAATGAGTTTTCAGTGAAAAGAGCTTCCAGTGAATTGTGCTCAGGCAACTGATTTTCAGTTAACTGAGTTTTCAGTGAAATGAGTTTCAGTGAAGTGTGTTTTCAGTGAAACAAAGTAGACCCATATAGCTATATATATATATATATATATATATATATATATATATATATAAGAGAGAGAAATAGCTATATACAATATATGTGTATATTTGTGTGATTTGTGCGTAAGATGTAGCCTTAATACTAACTTTTATTATTACATTTATTATTTGCACAATAGCAGAGTAGTTAGAGTTACAGCAGGAGATAGGTCACTATTAATGGAATAACATGGTTTAAATAACATTGGCACTCTTTATCTGACTACCCCAAACATAACGGCACACAGTCACAAATGGCAGGATAACATGCATGCCATATGTTTTGGAATAAGATGGATAGTTGTAAAGATACAGAAGTTGGAAAGCTGGTGTGTCAGAAAAGTATACATTGACCTGTGCTCTTTTTTCTAACTTATTTTTTGAAACAAACTATATGATCAGAAGAGAGACATCATCTTGCAGGCCAGGCTATCCTTACTTGTCAGAGATTTGGGATACATGGCTAGGCTTAAAAAGGCCCTTGTGGTCGTTACCCCAGTAAACACCTATGAACCTACGAACCTATGAGTATTTTTCTCGAATGGCTATGTCCAGTGATATGTATATATGAATGATACAACATTTATGGACATTTAAATGCCTGCTAGATAACTTACTTAACCCATTAAAAGTATTTATTGCATTTTATTGATTAAATAGCTCCCACTGCATCAATGTAACAGCTATTTTTCAGGAGCTGTAAGCTTGTATTTATAGTGACTAGAGTTAAATTTTGCCACATCACTGCAGAAATCTCTTGTAATTCTCATGGAAAAGCTTTTTAAAGTATTGTCTATAACTTTTTTCATGGAGATATATATGTATGTATGTATGTGTGCACACATATTTGTATTTATTATTTATTGCTTTATTGTGCTGGTTCATATCATAGAACAGCAAGCTAAAAACACTGAATAAATCATAAAAAATTTCTAAATGAGGGAAAAAGAAATACGTGAGTAAGGTTTCAAATGTTATGCAACATAAACAGAGCTCTGCCTAAAAGCAAGAAAGCAACATGTTTTGTTGGGGAAATACCAAGTGGGAGGCTACACCCTGAACTCCTAATTAAATATCTCAAACCAAAGGTTTTGTCACCTTATAGCTAGACTTCACAGTTGTTATCCATAAGATATAATACATATATATGAAATGAGATGCTGCTCCCATCTCTGATGTGGTGTGATCTGAAGGTTAGAATATTTAAATGGAGTGGGTGGGGCTTGTTCCTCAGAAATCTTTTGAAGAATTGATATGCAGCTTAAATTCTACAGGAAATAAACTCATACTTGTTTGAACTATATGATAAGCTTTTATATTATTGTGACAGCAGTTATTATATGTGGTGTTGCTTCTGTAATGATGCTTCCTAGCCTTTTGTTGTAAACATTTTGAAAAGGGACGGTGCAGTGGTTGTGTTGATCCCTCACAGCAAGAAGTTCTCTGGTTCAATTCTTTGTTGGGGAACCTTCTGTGCAGAGTCTACATGTCCTTCTTACCTTCATGTGGATTTCCTCCTGGTACTCTGGTTTCCTCCCACATCACAAAGACATGCATCTGGTGCATTTCTCCCCAGGCCTCCACTAAAAATTGGCTTTGTTCCAAGTCAGACTTTCATGTTAAATAAGAAAAAATGCATATTTTTTGCAACAGTTTGCATATAATAATTGTTTAGTATAAATATTATAATGAATTGCAACTTAGTGACTCAGTTTCAAGGCTGTATAGTAAGAAACTTTCTGAAAGTCAGTAATGACTTATTTTTTTTTTTTTAGTTCAGACTTTTACAGTTTGGGGATCAAAAATTCAATCTAATGAAGTTGCATTGCATATTGTAGAGTATCTGAATATATATATTTCTTTATATGCATATATTATATATAACATATACATATATGTGCATGTGTATGTGAGTGTGTGTGTGTGCATGTGTATGTGAGTGTGTGTGTGTGTGTGTGTGTGTGTGTGTGTGTGTGTGTGTGTGTGTGTGTGTGTGTGTGTGTGTGTGTGTGTATCTTAACAAAGGAGTTTGATAAAAGCTATTATCAGGTACAGAGTGCAGATATTCGTCACAATTCCCCAAGTGCCTTCAGCTATTTGTCAGCATGATATCTTTCTGTATAATCAATCAGTGTCACTCCCATGAATGCCAACAGGAAAAAAAATAGTTTTAAGCTCAAATTTACATACTAGCCTATTGAACTGTTAGGATATTAAGAAACCTAGCCCTACATTCCCGTGATAGTTTTTTTAGCCTTTATAGATTGTGTATGAATATCCAAGAGGGGGCAAAACAAGGACATGTTAGGACATTTACTAATTTCCTCTTTCCATGAGGGACATGGGTGCTAAAGCAGAGGTGAATTTATAGTTTCCATTCCTGTCATCCAAATTTCTTTTTAATAGAGTAAGAGAAGTACTTTTTTATGCAAAGTTGAAGACAGTTCCATAGGAACACTATCCTCTGTGAAATATATCTATCCCTCCATTATGTCCTATTTATGTTGTAAAATAGACTGAGATCCTTTAATCAGCTAATTACTCCACCTTTGGACTTGAGAATGTGTAATAGATGTGACAGCATGAGGTCTGTTAAGTACAGAGGTCACCTCTTAACAGCCTCTATGATACTGCGTAGTTGTTATAATTTATGCCCTTGATATTTTTTTAGTGAGAATGAATTGTGGTCAGTCTAGTTGTCAAAACATTTGAACAGGTACATACTGAAAGGGGCATTATGTTCAATGATTAGTCTAATGTAAGCTGAGTACAGTGGAATGATTTAATTAATAGGCTCAAAATGTGGTCATTTCAATTACAAAATCAAGATTCAAACCATGATCCACAGAGGCAAACGTGGCAGTGAGATTCACTTTTATGAAAGAATAGTGTAAGCTAGATATAAAGATGTCAGATACTGCAAAATCTGAGGAAGAGAAATAGTAGTTATACTGACAGATATCATTGGGCGACACTCAGAAAACTTTGTCAGGCATGAAAGATATTATTTCCTTGCTTTATGCCTTTCTGCCCTCTTTCAGAATGAGCAGCGCATCGTCAGTAATAGATACTCGTGAAGAATCAGCATAAGCGATTCCATGCCCTAAAACTGAAAGCGCTTAAAAATTGGATTTAATACCATGAACCCCTGCTATATTAATCATTTTGTGTGGACCAGATTATATCAAGGGTTGAGTCATTGTCATTTGAGGTAGAATAGTGAACTGTGACAGCTTTGGCTAACACTAAGTTATTAGAATGACTCTTTTTTTTTTTCTTTTACCTTTAAAATTATTTTTGATGTGAAACAGGTTGTCAGAAATGCCCTTGACTCCAACAGATTGGGAATGCATTTGTTACTGGTGCTAGTTAGAATGGTGGTCTTCTAAAGATTACTGACAGCAGCTTATTTAAAATGAGATACACACAGATGCTTTTCTGGGTGTTCACACCTTTATTTCTAGACATATTTTCATGTCTATGTTCTGCTTGGGAGACATTTATATTTGTCTCCCTGCCTATCAGTCTATCAGTCATTTATTCTATTTGTTAATCAGGAAAATGTACTGGTCCAAACACCCATTTCAGTCACAGAATGAGGATAAGAACTTATGCAACCAGTACAAAGAAGTTACACAAACAATATAGTCATTCAATATGAGTTGGTGTACGTGGAAAAGTGATTGCTAAGATCAATCATATGTCAATGAAAAGGTAACGTAGAGTAAGGAGTATATGGAGTAGGAGCCTTTATGGTCGACCCCCTGTGTATTTCTAAACTGGGGCTGCTTCTATCCCAAGCTAAAAGTTGACTATTGTTGCCTTTGGTGTCCTGTGTGGCTGGATGAAGAGGACAGATGTTGAAGATGGGTTTTACACGCAACTGTTTATCTAGCAGCGCTGAGCTCACCTACTGTGAAAATATATATGTATGGGTCTACTTCTAAATTTCGAAGTTTCAAGACTTCAAATTTCTTATGGTCAAGACCATAAGATTGAAGTTTTGAAACTTTGACCAGTTTAAATGAAGATCGCCGTACAGTGCAGAATGGCATATTTACCATTTCTTCGCTGTAGTGCAATCTTGGAGTTGGTATATTCATTTTGCAAGGGGTGTGGGGGCAGGGGGGGGTTGCCCCCTGCAAAAACGTAAAAAAAAGAAAGATTTTTTTGTTTTTGATTTTTTTTTTTATTTACATTTCAAAGTTTCAAAACTTCAATATTATGGTCTTGACCATAAGAAATTTGAAGTTTTGAAACTTCGCAATTTAGAGGTAGACCCATATCTATGTATATGAGGGGTAGACGGGCAATAAAAATGAGAAAGTTTGTGATACAGCAGAAATATCTGGCACATGTCAAGATTATCAACTAGCGAGTGGACAGGCATGCCTGTTCCACTACATATAGGGATAAACCTCAATTATGACCCAGGCAACCCAAGTTCAACTAGCAGCTTCAATGTCTGTTGGAGCTGGTGAGATGGATGACAGGCTTGAAGATGTGGGTTTTTTTCTAGAATAATCAGAATAAAATTACATTAGTTAATATTGCTATATCTTGCCTTAAACATACATATTTCTTAAAAATCCTGCATATATGTATATATATATATATATATATATATATATATATATATATATATATATATGTGTGTGTGTGTGTGTTTGTATGCACACACACACACACACACACACACACACACACATAAACATACATCTTTATGTTACTCGTGGAGCCCAAATAAGGGTATGAGTACAGCAATACAAAAGTAGTAGTAGGATAGTTCTCCTTAGATGTTAAGAAATATTCAATGATCACCACAGGAATCACAGAAACCACAGGAATAATTCCAAAAGTTTAACATAGGTACATCGTTTGTATCAGTGTTAGATGAATACAGTTGATATTTTCTATCTAGAAACCCTTTTAAATCAAAGTTCGTATCAACATTTGAAAAGTCACCTTGTTTGCATATTGAACGCAATGCACGAATATCTCTTTGTTCCTTGCCAGAAGAATGTTGTCCGTTAGTACTGCCAAGCGGTTCAGAAACCCCTGACCGTAAGAGCAAGGGAAATTCATCAAAATCGTCAATGTTAGGTGTCCCGGACACGACAAATTGACGATTTTGACGAATTTCCCTTGCTCTTACGGTCAGGGGTTTCTGAACCGCTTGGCAGTACTAACGGACAACATTCTTCTGGCAAGGAACAAAGAGATATTCGTGCATTGCGTTCAATACGCAAACAAGGTGACTTTTCAAATGTTGATACGAACTTTGATTTAAAAGGGTTTCTAGATAGAAAATATCAACTGTATTCATCTAACACTGATACAAACGATGTACCTATGTTAAACTTTTGGAATTATTCCTGTGGTTTCTGTGATTCCTGTGGTGATCATTGAATATTTCTTAACATCTAAGGAGAACTATCCTACTACTACTTTTGTATTGCTGTACTCATACCCTTATTTGGGCTCCACGAGTGAATACTTTGGGTTGCAGTCTTGTTTTTCACTCATTCCATCATTTTGTAAGAGTTTTAGTAACGTTTTGATGGCGGAGGCTCCAGGGGCAGAGAACAGCATTGAATCTTCCCTTTCTGAGAAAGGAGAGTTACGGAAAGTTATTGGTCAACTATCGCAGCTCATAGAGCTTTTGACTCCAGTTTGTACTTCCATAGTGTCCTTTGCTAACAACCGCTTGAATGCTTTGGGGAATTCAAAGCAAACCGCTACCGATGTTCGCCAATGTGCACACGGTTCACAACTACTTCCTGGTGCTGCTCATGTTTTGAATGTGGAAGGAACGGTTAGGTCCGGGACACCTAACATTGACGATTTTGACGAATTTCCCTTGCTCTTACGGTCAGGGGTTTCTGAACCGCTTGGCAGTACTAACGGACAACATTCTTCTGGCAAGGAACAAAGAGATATTCGTGCATTGCGTTCAATACGCAAACAAGGTGACTTTTCAAATGTTGATACGAACTTTGATTTAAAAGGGTTTCTAGATAGAAAATATCAACTGTATTCATCTAACACTGATACAAACGATGTACCTATGTTAAACTTTTGGAATTATTCCTGTGGTTTCTGTGATTCCTGTGGTGATCATTGAATATTTCTTAACATCTAAGGAGAACTATCCTACTACTACTTTTGTATTGCTGTACTCATACCCTTATTTGGGCTCCACGAGTGAATACTTTGGGTTGCAGTCTTGTTTTTCACTCATTCCATCATTTTGTAAGAATACATCTTTATGTTGTTATCTTTCACAAAAACTCTGTATGTATCTTAACTGTGGAGCTTTTCTCCCTGGACTTGCACTAAAATTGGGTAGTTCATCCAATCAGACTTTACCAGTAAATGAATGTCGATAAATAAATAAATATGTGTGTGTTCATGGTCTTTGTGGTTGAATTTCTAGTAAAGACCAGGGGTCACATACTGAGGCTGCTGTTTACAATCAGGACAGGGTTAACTGATTACATTATGTGAAAGCATGAATGCATGTTGTGCAGGCCTGTTGCATGCTAACATCTTGGATACCGTAGGTATGTACATAGGAAAATAGGGCTTACTAGCCAAAGCTAATTTTTCCACTGCATGGAAAATGGCTGCCACTCCCAGTTTACTTGTCTCCTGTCCAGGAAATGAAGGGGTTGTAAAGCTTCAGACGCAGAGAATAAATGGATTCAATGAGCCAAGAGGGATGGGCTCGCTGGTCAGAAATTTGGACTGAGCCAAAAAAATAATTGCAGAGACATGTGGGTGGAAGGACAACATAGAGTCCAGGGTGATGCTTACATATGCACTATGTCTAACCTGCTCCCTAACAATGTATAAACACACAGATGAGCAATACTGGGTAAATATGGTGATGAAAAAGAATAGCTTTACTTATGAAAGCTTGACTCAATAACATGCAATACCCCGAGAAAGAACACTCAAGAGTGCAACAAGTGAGAGAAACAGTCTCTTATTCATTTGGCACTAGGTGCAAAGTACTGAAAACTATGCATGCCTGAAGCATCATATCCTTGGAAAGAATGGAAAATAGCAAAGCATGATACAGCAACATTACAAACTATAAAAAAACAAAATGTGACAGACCCATTTTCTCATTCATGTGTGACTTTTCAATTAATCACAGTTAGGGATGTACAGAGGGGCAAAATCCTCATCTGGAAATATGGGGCCCTTTGCCACCAGTAATAAACCCAGTCTATCTGTGTCTTATTTTATACCACGTTGTAGAATCAGCATTTCTTGTTTCTTTGGTCTCATATACAACTTATCTATGTTGTAATGTGATACAGCCTTGGTACCCCATTTGCATGTAAAAACGTGATCTCAATATCTGGACATAAACCACCAAGCAAAGCTGAGTATCTCTGTAACATACCTAAAAAGGGAATTTGTAAAATGTTATAGTTCTGTTTGGAAGATCTGTAACAAACAGAAAATGGATGATTTGTCAAGGTCTAGGAACAGAACACCATAATGGAAAGATGCTACTGTAATCCTCAAAAACGTAAGGGCCAACTCATTTAACATTTCCTTAATAAAATAATTAAAATGAAAATTAAAGGCCAGGACTCTTAAAGATACCTTAAACATGTAAACAGAAATGGCAATTATTTTTAAACTACTTTCAGTGGCCGTGGGAAGCATTATGCTTTACATTAAAATTTTCGCAGAGTAGCACAGTTAAATAATATTTGTCATCCAGCTCTGGTGAATTTTCTAAGAAAGTATTTAATACGATACAAGAAGCTTACTATAGATGCATCTGAAACAGTCACAGTGATTAGTTAGAAAGTGATGTCTGGCACTCCCACCTACTCATAAAAATTGTAAGAATACCTGAAATAAATATGTTTCTGACTGGTTAAATACAATGCATTCACTTGTAATGATTCCGTATTTATACTATCTTAGTATTAATTGTGGTCTTGCAGTTTCAATTTTGCTTAACACTAGCACTGGTTATTGCAAATAATATTTTCCTGACCACAATTTCCCACAGAAGAAGCTGCATAGAAGGATAATACTGTCAACAGATTCAGGCACACCTGTTTATCAACAGGGAAGCCCCATCGAGTGCACTACTATTTGAACATAACCAACAGTGACAGATTCTGTTTTGCAAGTTGTGCACTAAACATAGAGTCAAGTCAGGGTTTAGAATATGATGTATTACAAATGAGTAAACATACCTCTCAACTGTACAGATTTTTGCAGAAAGTCCAGATTTTTGCCTCATGTTTTTGGTCCGTTTTTCATAAAATTCTGGTTTTCAAGGAAATTAGTTCTAAATCATTAAAGACTGAAGTTAGAAAATAATGACAGACATTTGAGTTTCAGACTTCATATCCTTCAGAAAATTCATGCTAATGCAAAACCTGTTATTTTATTATTCTAAGTTTGTGAGAGCAATATTTAAAAAATGGTCCTATTTTGGGGCCTTTGTCCCACTTTTATTTATGGCTTTGTCCAGATTTCTTGCTTTAAGAGGTTGAGAGGTATGGATGACAAAAAAATTGATCTCATCATGTCATAAATCACATTACTCAAAGTATGACACTAAATAGAACTATTTAAGACTTAAAATTGCATAGGCCAGCAAAGGCAGACTACACAGATCTTGCAAAATGATTACATCGGGAATGAGTCAGCAATCTGACACATAATTTGTTTAACCATTTAGCAAACCTCAGAGCAAATGACCTTCCCAGCTGAATGCACCGAAAAGGACATTTAAGGGCACTGCCAGCTATAATAGATACTGCAACACTGAAAAAAGAGAGCAGAAACAATTAGTTTATATAGTAATTTTTAGGCTAAGGAGTGCATTTTACATTTGTAGACAGCTCAGTAATTTTATTATGTAGGCACATATAATGCCTTAGTTAAGTCCATAAGTAAGAGTTTGTTCACTGGTAGCTAGAACAAAGTCATGTGTCTTATTGAAGTGCAGTGGTAGTTTTAGAAACTTTTGTCATGGATACCTACATGGCAAAGACAGGGATAGCATATTTGACAGGATGTAACTGGCTGTACCAAGTCACTTAGTCAGCCTAATAAAATAGTTCTTCTTATCATGTAAAGAATTTGACATTTTGCTTACTGTAGCTCTTAGAAAACATCAGTTTCAGGTACAAGAGGAAGGGGCAGTCTGGCTTGTAAACACGGTGTCTATCAGGGCACTAGTGATCAGAGCTCATGAAACAAGTCCAGCATCATAAACTAAGTACTGACTGCTGTGGGAAGGACAGAGTGTGTGCAGATGGCTCCCCTCTTGGAGTAATTGTAAGGAAGTTTCAGGAACTGGCATTTAATTGTTTCTCCCTGCCTAAAAAGATAACAATACAGATAAAGAGGATGCAAGGAATACCCAGTGGATCATGTAAGGATGAGCTGAGCTATACATGGAACTTTCTAACCTTTCTACATGCCCACAATAGAGAGGGTGCAGAGCATGCCCTGTGGAACATTCAGGGATGAACTGAGATGATACATATGGGAGATGCTAATCTCTCTATGTGCTCACAATGGAGAGGCTACAGAAGACATGCTATAGAACATTTAAGGGTGAGCTGAGACATGCAAGGGATATGTCAATCTGTCTACATGCTTACAACAGAGAAGATACAAAGGATGCCCTGTGGAACATTCAGACATTAGCTGAGATGTGCATGAGATATAGCGATCTCCCTATATGCTCAAATTAGAAATGATGCAGAGGATTCCCTGCTGAATTCTCAGGGATAAGCTGAGATACATAAGGAATATGATGATCTCCCTACATGTTCAGAATGGAGAGGATACAGAGGACACCTTATATAACATTCAGGGATGAGCTGAGATACACACAGAATGTTTTGATCCCCACATGCTCACAAAGAAGATGATGTGAAGAATGTCGATTGAACATTTAGAAATGACCTCAGATATGCTTGGGATATGCATATCTGCCTTCAAGCTGACAATGGAAAGGAAGAGGAAACCAGAGGAGATAACTGTTTATTCTTTCCCACATGGTAGAAAGTTACGATATCCCCCCAAAATGGCATTTAATACCACAAGGGGCTTTTGTCGGGTGTATCTGGTGCAAATGATATATTGTTACAGACTTCGTGACAAGAGCAGTTATCAAAGCTTTGCATCATAAATGTCTTGCAGCAGGTAAGCTGTGAGAGGTGCAGCTACAATACAGCAGATTCTTCAATGCATTCTTGTGGAGAACTGACATGTTGCATCCCAACTTTATCGCAAGCTATCACAAGTGCAAAATAAACAAATAAACATGTAGGTAGGTAGGTAGGTAGGTAGATAGATAGATAGATAGATAGATAGATAGATAGATAGATAGATAGATAGATAAGTAGGTAGAGAGGCAGATAAATAACTGAAAAAAATGATACTGCCAGGATTTCTGTCTGCTTCTTCCACAGAGCTGGAAGTAAGCCATTGTGAAACTTTAGATGCACTTCTGGGGCATCATGTTAAGATGCAGCTCCTAATAACGAGCCCTGAACTTTCACTGGAAGTTACTTCCAAGTGACCGGATGTCTCTACCTAGACAAGATACTTGTTTAGAAGACAAAAGGGAAACTTTCTGTTGGAGACAGAAGTGCATGGTTTTAGTTTTGATGTAATAAAAGAAATAAACAAACAAGGAAATTGGCAGGAACAATATATATATATATATATATATATATATATATATATATATATATATATATATATATATATATATAGTCTTACCATTTTACAAAGGATGCGGAGGATGGACTCACATAAGATACAAACAGTTTTAAGCCCAAAAGCCTGACCAACATTCCCAGTACAATCCTAGTACAGTCTTGGAGAAAGTCAGAGGGAAATTTATCCAAAATGATGAATAGGAACTGACTTCTGATAGGTATGGGTTTGTTAATGAGAGATCTTGACTTTTTCCCCTCCTTTGTTCTTCATGGTGCTAGCGTGGCATCTTGGTACCTGTCTGTCCTGGGTCTATCAGCTGTCTCCTTGTCCTCCATGTAACTAGCCATCTGGGGACTCAGCACATCTGTGTATCCATCCAGGGGGGGATTACTTATGACTTACCCATTTCCACCCTCTCTTGGTGACCTAATACTATGCCTGGGGGATGCAATGGAGACATGTGGCATATCTCCCTACCTCAGCAGCAGCACCACAGCTATATCTCTACCCTGTTCCCCCTCTTAAGTTAAGCCTACCAATGTGCCTTCAATGGCCACCACCAGGGATTAACAAGCCAGATGTCCCTAGGTCCATGGGATGGTAACACCCATCCCTCCCTGTCACTTCCATCAGTTGGCTGAGCCAATGATCAAACCCAGGTCACCTGGGTTGTAGGGCAAGGCTTCATCTTTCTATGCTTCATGAGTGGCACAATCGTGCTTTTTAAATCTTATGGCATTCTTCAAAGAGATAACAGCAGCATCTGATGAAGGACTGACAGTGTATACTACTTATCATGACTTTGCTAAGGATTCAGTACTATTCCATGAGGGTATAATTAACAAGTTCAAAGCACTAAATGTCAGTCCACACATAGTTAAATGGCTAAAATGCTGGATAAGCAGCAGGACGCAACAAATCAAGGTTAGAGTTACCTCTCACTTTCTCAATGGAGTTTACAAATTATGTCCTACAGTGTGTTGTGGGATCACTTCTTTTTGCACTATTCTTCTCAGAAGTAAAGGTGAGAAATGGATATTGGCTAAGCAAGTATGTTGATGACTGTAAAGTGGAGAACATAATCACTTCAGCAAAAGATGCCAACGTTCTCCAAGATGGTCTGTGAAAATATATACCTGTTGCAGTAGTAACAGCTTCACCTCTAATAACAATCAATCATCGTGGGACTTGGCCAAAAGAGCATACATTATGATTACAAAACAAGTGGTCAAATCATAAAATGTACCATCAGAAAAAAATCTAGAGATTGTTGGAGACACCCAGACCTCTCAGCTGTCCCTATTTTGCAGGAATGTTCCTATTTTCAGGCCTGATTTCCCAGGCACAAGATGACCCAAGTTTTGGAGCTATGCCCTTAGTTTTAAGCTTGATTCACCCAAATCATACACATTTCTGAATCCCCCTCATTGCACATGATTTCTGAAGTTGTCTAGTATACAGAAAAGCATACTACGTGATCAATATGCTAGTGGCAACAATAAATTAAAGAATAAGTCCACAGATCTTACGTCTTTCTTTTTCTAAAGAAAAAATAAATGACCTTGTATGGTTGAATTTTGCAACACAATTCATTAAAGTTTACAGTTTTGACAATGCCTCTGATAATTTACTTATATTTTTTCCATCATTCTTGTCATTCTCTGATTTTTTAAATATGTTTCTGAATAGTAAGAGTTGTGGGCTATTTGGCATTCAACATTTATGCTAATTAGTTGCCCAGATTTTTAGCTGGATGTTCTTAATTTTCAAATGACATTTGTTCCTATTTTCAGTGTTTCTAGGCTGAGAGGTATGTAGACACCAGCTTAAACTTTGAGCAGAGTGTGTGTGTGTCTAATTAATACAGAAAACACATGCTGCATAGTCCATTTCATTTTAAAGGGCACATCTAGTGACTCCATAGAGTTTATTGTACTCGTTTTATGCCTCAGTGATTTAAGACACTATTGAATATATTACTGCATTATATACCCTTCAAAAAAACCAAAGGAAACAACTTGAAAAGACACAAGTCCTTACTAGAAATATCATGGGGCTTGGAGAATTTGAACGATTTAGAAAGGCTTCAGGGAATGTCATTAGATTTTCATAGAAGTGATTAATACGTGGCCTATAAAGTATTGTCTGATCCGGTTCTATTTGAAAATCTAGGCTTGAAATAAATCTCTGAGGTAACTAGCATCAGATTGAAGAACCTAATACTAAAACCATATATCAATAATAGAAAAAATGTGAAGCACATTATACAATGCTTTCAAAGACAGTGGAATAAGCTTTACTATAGAATCAGAAGTGAGTTATTAACCTCATTGAAAAATAATCTTGAGTTTAATAAATATAAAAGATATGGCGATTACGACAATGAAGCTTCTCGAAGGCCAATAGGCTATGATTTTGAAACTCAAAACTGTGATCCAGACTCTGTGCATGCCTGACACTTGCAGATTGCCCCAAAGTTTGTTGTATTTCCAGGATGGATCCTTAATTGTAATATGCAATCTAGGTGTCATTCCACAGTTCTTTTCATTCTGCCATTCATACCTGGACATCAGTCATGGCATGCTAACAGGCACAAATACAGATTGCTACAGGTAACAGTGCAGTCTTTGGTAAGCCTTCATTTACTCTTATATGGCCCTCTTATAAGACTCTAGCTCCAGCCCTCAAGCTTATAGAGTGTACTAACTTCCTATAGGAGGACAGATACATGTCCTTGCGGTTAATCTGGTCACTAAGCATGGTGAATCTGAAATGGTGCCTTGCTATATTCTAATTATCTGCTGGTAAATGCCCATCTCTCAATCTCTCTCTCCCTCTCTCTCTCTCTCTCCCTATCTCTGTTCTACATTCTTTTCTCACAAACCACTGTTGCAGCATATTAACTGTACTCAGTACACTGACCACAAAAATAATACTTTGTTTCTGCTTTAGCAGCCCCACAAATGATTCTGCAACAGAAAGCATTAAACTTGATATAGATTTTCTTTGTTGCTAGTGCAATAGGACCACAATGGGAAAGCAAAGACAGAATTAAGAAACTGTCTTAGAAACAGTGTTCAGCATGCAAAGTGAGATAGTAAGAATTTTAAGAATCCAAGCTAGAAAAGGGAGATTGGTGGAAAGAGACACAGTGATCAACTCTGAAGAAAATTATTGCTTTGAATTAACAAAATAGGGGCAAATGGGAAACTCAGCATATAATAAACACATCATACCTCTTAACCCTGTACAGCATGAAATCTGGACAAAAATATAAATAAAAGTGGGACAAAGGCCCAAAAATAGGGACACTTTTTAAATATTGCTCTTACAAATTAGGAAGCTGATAAAATAACAGGTTTTGCATTAGCTTGAAGTTTTCTGAAGGATATGAAGTCTGAAACTCAAATGTCTGTCATTATTTTCTAACTTCAATCTTTAACGATTTGCCCCTGTTGTGCCAGAAAACCACAATTTTATGAAAACTGGACCAAAAAATATGAGGCAAAAATCTGGACATTCTGCAAAAATCTGAACAGCTGAGAGGTATGAAACATGTACTGAACCACTTTTTTGTTGTTGTTTTTCAAGTTACATTTTTGTAATAAGGTAATACAGATACACTAACATGCACTGGAGGAAAATGTGATCGTAAAATTGTAGGTAGTTAACATTTAGAAATGTAATCACTGATAGGTCGTAATAGTCAGCATAGCATGTAAAATTCGGCATTAGTCACACAAAGAAGTTTGACAGCAACTCTGAAGTACAGGTCAATATGGGCATTGAAGCATATAAAAACTTTATTCGCTATTTCCTTGATGCTGCTAAGCAGCAAAACAAAACATTTAATTTGTAGACGATAATGACAACAAAGTAAAGTAACAATTTCAACCAGTATGCCACCAGAAGGATGTGAGATAACTCCAAAGTTGAATAAGTGCATCCTTTATTAAAATAAATACTGCAAAATATGGCAAAACAATAAACTCAGTAAAACAAAGCACTTTTCGTCCCACCAGTGATGAGACTTCTTCAGGTAAAATAGTTCATTCATAATTTCAGCATTTAAATACATTCCTTTACTTAATCAAGCCTCTGCCAGCCAACGAAAATAGGGGGGGGGGGGTTATACATTACTCATTACTAATGCATGGAAACCTTCACTCTGAGTTAACTCTATATTAAACCCACATCAATTGTTCTTACAGATGTTGTAGAATTAAAATAGCAACAAACTCAAGAAAAAATGATAAAGAACAACAAATAAAAGATTTTGTTTAAAACAATATATGTTTGTATATATGAATAAATAAATTCCTGTTTTGACCTTAACACTGCTGTCCTATGTACATCTAAATGAGTTAAAAATGAGCTTAGAACTAAAACCATTACATACTATTAGGCTAAAAGTATATATATATATATATATATATATATATATATATATATATATATATATATATCAATAAATTAATTACAATGTTTTACAGTATAAAAATTCATTTCTTCCATGTCAAATCACCATGACAGGTTTTATAAGTTTTATAAGTACCCTTCCCTTATGGACGTCTCAGAAAAATGTTACAATGTTAAAATATTATGTTAAAAATTGTTAAAATTGTCCTATCCAAAGGGAATCAACTTGATTTGTGACAGCCCTAATACATACATGTCCAATCAGTTTTTTGGTCTGTTACTCACATCCATTACCTCAAAATATTTTTAACTTCAATATACACATGATTGAGTAGATTTAATTCAACCCAGGATAAAGTAAAAATATTCAAACACCTTTTCTAAAATATTCTGCTGAAATGTGTCCTTCTTGTATACTACACAATAGTATTTTCACAAAAAGAATTAAACAAGTAAAGTCACAGCAAGTTAATTCAATACATGCACTACACAAGTGACCTCATATACACAGCCATATGTACATATGTACAGTACTCCTCTAATCCATCCGCGACAGTCAGTCAACCAGCGGATACAAAACATATGAAATCCTACGTGGAATTATTTAAAAAAGGAAAGACTTTTTATTAAATAACACAATTGTATTGTACAATATTATACCCAGCAATGAAAGCCTAAGTTATTGATCATGACAGGAATATCCTGTCCACCCACGAGCTTACCTCCCTGTGTCATTTACTGATCTAAACTGCATGCAACCCCTCATCTGCGCATTAGCCATTCATGTGAGGAATGCTGCTCAGAACACATTTTATCACAATAATTATAAGTATCTAGAGCTTGAAAGAACCTTATAAAACAACTAAACAAAAACAAAAAAGCACCAGCCTTATAAAAAGGATGCATTATGCAGACATCTATAATTGAAAGGCCGAACGGCACCCTCTTAGGAGTTTGATACGTGCTACCATGAATCCGGAAACTAGGAAAAATTAACTGCAATTCAGTACAAACAGTTGCTAAGTGTGGGAATTGCTGCTGCACTTTGAATGTTTTTTGCACTGGAGTAAGGCCCCTCAGCAACCTTGAGGTAGGTGACTTCTCCTTCTCATCTGCTATTTACATATACTATTCTGAGACTGCTATACCTTGATAAAGAGGGAACTCACTGAGATGTAGAAGTTTTTAGCTAAGTATATCTTTCCTCCTAATCACATTGAAATTTTTACATCTGAGGAGTGTATTTACCTCTCCAATGAGAAACTAATGAAATGCATAAATAATCCTTTCCAGAGACTACAGTCAAGGAAGTAGCTTGGGAAAAAAGTAAAATTCAATAATAGCATGGCATTATTTTTAAAAAGGTAAATATAACAGCAATGAAAGACATGTGGATGTTGGTAATTTACCCATGGCTGACTTTGTCTGGTCACTCAGGTTTCACCCATATGACCATGCCACACCAAATGTGGATGAACCCATTTCTCACTCACAATAATCATGCTAGTAATCATCAATGCACATATTATAAATGTGGCTGTAATGTTTTCAGTGCTTTATTTCAGATACATGGGCTTATTCTACCAGTAACTCCTTATTTATTTAGTAGGGAGGCAAAATTCCTAATGTAGATAAACTTATAAAACTACCTTTCTGCCTTCAAGGTGCTAGAACAAATTATAACAGTTACTGAGAAGGATACCGGCTTCATCTGAAAAGTAGAATTAAACCATATCTGTGAAAATTACTTATATAATATCCACCAACCATACTACTTCTGCACTGTCATTCTTGCTACATTAATATTCAATTATCTTGATGTAATTTTCATGGCATCATGGTGTGTCGATATGATAGTTTATGACACTTCGTTCATATTAGAAACTGTGTATCAGAAAACTGGACTAATTTTGAATTAATATCTGGGATTCATAAACGCTTACAAATGTGCAAAAACCTTAACCTAGTAGGTTTCTGCATCTCTGTCACCTTTCCATTTCAGAGGCTGGAAGTCTGGAGGAGCATGTAATGTTAATTAGCCATGTGCTGTCCCACAAAAAATGAATGCAGCCTCTGACTAACATAGAAGAGAAAAAAATCACTCTGACAAGTCAATTATTTTTCTAGTAGGTTAAAGTAAATGTCTTTTGATGGTAGTTGTGACATGTGTGTGTATGTGTTCTTACATGTGAGTGTGGTGTGTGTGTGTGTGTGTGTGTGTGTGTGTGTGTGTGTGTGTGTGTGTGTGTGTGTGTGTATGGGTAACACTATGGGAAGTAGGAATGGGATACTGGCTCTCTATATATGTGCGTGTGTGTATGTGTGTATGCTATGGATATTTAGAATGGGATCCTGACTTTGTGTATGTGTGTGTGTGTGTGTGTGTGTGTGTGTGTGTGTGTGTGTGTGTGTGTGTGTGTGTGTGTGTGTGTGTATGGGTAACACTATGGGAAGTAGGAATGGGATACTGACTCTCTATATATGTGCGTGTGTGTATGTGTGTATGCTATGGATAGTTAGAATGGGATCCTGACTTTGTGTATGTGTGTGTGTGTGTGTGTGTGTGTGTGTGTGTGTGTGTGTGTGTGTGTGTGTGTCTGTGCGCATGCATGTGTGTCTAGGGGGTTACCTATCGTAATGTGTAGGCTGGTAGGGAAAACACTAGAACTGTCAGATCTGACAATGAAGTGTTTGATTTAGGCATCTTAACTAGCCTTTATTGGGTACCTCATTTGTAAAGCTTTACCTTGTCTCCGAGTTTTCTCCATGGTGCTAACTGACTAACCCATGTTAGCCAATCAACACGGTTGAAGAGAGAATCTCTCTGAATTTCCCCCAACATTGTCCTGTAATTATGCACACATGAAGGCAGAAAGAATCAAACATGACATGTTTGTGTCTTTTGGCTTTTCCCGGTTAGGGGTCGCCACAGCGGAACTCCGGTCCGCTAATGATTGGCAGTTGATTTTTACGTACCGGCTTGCTAGGCCTGATGCGCAACCTTCAACGAAGGTATCAAACATGACATATTTTATTAATATACATATTAACTTCTGGGTACCGTTAAGCATACTAAGCAATTACTGCCTATTTTCAGGTGTGACCTCAGTTGTCATTATAATGCAGAACTGCAAGGGAGTTCTGAATCAGGAAACAAACTTCACTGTGCAGATGATATCATAGTCCCTAAGTTAGGAGCAAATATAGTTGCTTATATCTCAGCAAAGCATTTTCTGCCTTCAAATGCAGCATGAGAACAACAATGTAAATTACAGTTCCATTACCAAATATGCAATAGTCTCACCAAAAGTAGGTCATTCATTATCACTTGTTAGTATAACTTACAGTTCCATTACCAAACATGCAACAGTCTCACCAAAAGTAGGTCATTCATTATCACTTGTTAGTATAAATTACAGTTCCATTACCAAATATCCAACCGTCTCACCAAAAGGTAGGTCATTCATTATCACTTGTTAGTATAAATTACAGTTCCATTACCAAATATGCAACAGTCTCACCAAAAAGTAGGTCATTCATTATCACTTGTTAGTATAAATTACAATTCCATTACCAAATATGCAACAGTCTCACCAAAAAGTAGGTCATTCATTATCACTTGTTAGTATAAATTACAGTTTCATTACCAAATATGCAACAGTCTCACCAAAACGTAAGTCATTCATTATCACTTGTTAGTGCGAGGAATTTCTGTAACTTGGAGCTCTGCTGTTTGTGAGTTATGAACTCTGCCATTTACATGAAAGCAAATGGTTCTTTACAAGTCACTCAGATGCCTGCCCCAGTCTTCTTTTTGTCAAGAGGGAAGGAAACAACAGGAGTATGGGGTCATTCTAGCTTTACACAGACCATGAATTCATAAACAGCCAATCCTGCCCTTCTACAATTCATTAAATGCATCTGAAAAGACCTCCAATTCATTTGCAAAAATTGTCGTTAATATATCTGTATACCAGAATGAGATCATAAAGGTAATCAATTCTGATTCCATCTCTATGTGATTGTAACTAGAAATACAACCATATGAGTGGTCACAGAGGCTTAGTGAATGTACTGTTAACTCTGGTCAGGTTGAGTAAATGTATTGTAAACTCTGGTCAGTCATGATTATGAAGGGAAAAAAATTAAGAAATAAAGCTTTCTGTATATTATTCTGAACATTGTTGCTGAATATTATTCTGAATATTGTGTTCTTTGGCAACAATGCAAAAGATTGTTCATGTTCGGGTTCACTTTTGCATACAGGGGAGAAGAAGCCCCACTGGCTGAGAGCATATCTTCCTTGAATGCTTTTCAGAATTTATTTCTAAGGTCTTTATCTGCGCAGAGGGCAGAAGTACCCCTGTAAGTTATGAGCACATCATCATTTATGAATATTTCTGAGAATTTATTTCTATAGTCATGTTCTACGTAGAGGACAGAAGCATCCCCACTGGTCCAGAGCATTTTTTCTTCATAGAATACTTCTTGGATTTATTATCATTTATATAATTTTGCCCAGTTTGATAGGAGTGTCCCATCACATAGTAACCTATTTAAGTCACGGAAGGAGAAGGACGTCTGCTCTAACCACCGCTACATTTTCATGCCACTGTGAATGTCAGATAGCCATAACAGTATGCTTCAAGGCTATGCCACCATGCAGAGACACAAAATCTGAGAGAAGATCAGGAGCATTTGGCCCACCAAGTCTCTTTATTTCCCTGCTTGTTGGGCAACTGCAGTTCCTACTGAACCAAAATCCGACTCGTATCTGTCCTATGTGATCTTGAATTCTGTCATTTTTATTGATGATAGTATCATTTCAGGAAACTGTTCCCATAACCCACTGCTCTTTCTGTGGAATAATACTTCACTATCTTTCACCTGAAATATCCAGCTTGCAAATTCAAATAGTGTTTTTTTTTGTCTTATACATCTATTTTAGTGAAAGGCAGTAGAGACCTGGACTCTACTTATTTAAGATGCTTACAAGTTCCTGTTGTATTCTCCTTCAACCTTCAAGAGTACCCATACAGTCTATTTTTTGAAAGTCCTGGTGCAGACCATGCTTTCTTTTGAAATTATACTATCCTGTCCACATTCTTGCAGTTATGAAGTCTCCAAAAATGAACACAATATCAAATATAAGGTCTTAACATTCTTTATTCATTTTTGACTGCTGATGCCTCTTTTGTGTATCCCTTTATTCCACCAGCCTTCTACACTGCTCTCACACACTATTGACTGCCTTTAGGTCAGCTGATGTGACTCTTCCCCAGTCACTTACTTTTTCCAGTTTAACTTAAAATATCTTCTTCCCACCACTTTGCATTCTTTCATTGCTGTCCTTTACTCTGAATCCACCAATCCTTACCGTCTCCAAGCAAAGTGATATGTCTAGGTCATCTCTCTGCTTTTTTTACTTTCTTGTAATTACGACTTGCTAAACTTTCATATTTACTGCTGATACTCCAGCACCTCCTTTCCAGTCATCATTTTGGTATGGAACATCTGAGTAGCTGGCTGCATGGTTCACAGGTTTTGGCCTTGACTTTGCCCCAATGATCTGAGTTTGATTAGTGGCTTGGGTGATTGAGAAGTCAGATTAGGAGGCATGAAAATGAGTGGACAGTGCCAGTTTTCCCATCCTGTATGGGATGGAGAAGGTGTTAATGGAGTTACAACACAATATCCACAGCTGTGGGAAGGCTCAGAACTGTATGTCATGCATTTTTAAGACTCAAAGATTGTAAGCCCACTAAAGAGTGCACAAGCATTGCAGATGGAACTGCAGGAATGCAGGAGAGCAGCGTTGCAATAGGTCAAGCATTACTCAGTGCTTTGGGCCACTGGGGAGAGATAGGAACTTATAAAATGTCTCCTAACCCTGCTAGATGCATTCCTTTCTGTAGGTCATCTGTAACACAGCTTGTAGAGGTAGGCAGCTGCACTATACTAGTTTGACCACATAAGTTATGACACATAAGTTATGACACATCTGGAAATCATGCACGACTATGGAGTAGGAATTCTTCTTTGCAATAGTCCTATTATTGTAGAGTGTTTATTTGTTCAAGTTCAATAACTGCAAAATTCTTGATTACACATAAACTATTTTCAGCAAAGGCCCTGGAAGAAAAGCTGCTAGGAAATATGCAATACAAATATACAGTGTAAAATAAATAGTTAATAAAAAGAAGGAATGCAGTATAAGCCCCAAAGCAATTATAAAACATTATTTGTAAACTAAGAGAGATGTGTAATACAGTCTGAAGCAAAATTTAATTCCTATAACTGTCCCTGGTAGCTAAACTAATAGGTGGGTAAATGAGTTAAAAAGGCTAAGAAACATAAAGAAGAGACATATAAATAAAACATGATACGGAGGGGAAAAGTGAAAGACTGAATAAAATAAGAGCAATTGGAAACCACTTGAGGGTTTCTGATATTAAAGTCACATTTGCAATATGTAAAAAGATGGGGAAAAGAAACTAACATTATGAATTTTACCCAGAGTTCTTAGTGTGAGATCTGACTTAAGTCCATGATCATAAGATCCAGTATATGAATCCTGTATAATCCTGAGTAATCTGCAGGGTCTGTCTATAATTTATGTGGGACTTGCATACCAGGGTACAGTAAAGTGTCGTATGTCCTAAAGCTGAGGAAAACACGGAGTAATACAGGCCAAGTATCTTGTTTTAGGTTATTAAACTTTTATTTTATTATTCTACTTGTGTAAAATATTATTTATCAGGTTAATTGCTCCACTGGATGTTATATTTTCTGGAGGTGAACCTAGTGTTATTAAAGGAGTATCCTCATCCTTAGTATAACAAACTGAATTAAGTCTTGTAATATTTCTTCTCATCTTCCCCTGAATCATCAACTTCCTGTCCTTTGTTTTAAAATTGAAGATGGCATTCCTAGAGGCAGAGGGTATCCAAAATCACACCAAATGTGAAGAAAGTGCCTGCTGTTCTTTGGCATTTACACTTAAACGCATTTCGCAGCTAAGCTATAATGAACGAGTCACAAAGCCCACACAAGTGAGGACACCTTCATGCAGAGGAGTTTTGCTAGTGGAATCTTCATTGGTTCCATCTTTCTAGTATCGCCTTTCTCAGATGGTAGCTAGTAAGGTCCATCATTTTTATCATTTGAGGAGGTAACGTTTCTACCTCCATTAGTTTAAAATGTTCTTAAATTGCAAATATTTTTTTTTTTATTTTTAATTTTTAGCATTTTTAAGGTACTGCTGTACATTCAGGATATGGGTGGCTGAATAGTCTGTTTCACCTTCAGTAAAATAACATTTGCATTTCTTGAAATTTAAATAGACCAAGCTGTGATTTTCAGAAAGTAAGGAAATTAAAGTTAAAAAACTCAATAGGGATGTTCGGGTGTACCACCAAAACCAAGCATATGTGACCACTTAGATTACTAATAAGTCACAAGTTATTAATGCTTTAACTAGTGCGAATGTTACATCTGTGCGGGCCAATGTCAACCAATTAGATGATTTTAACCAATTTCATTCAAGTAATGAACTAGTTAACAACTTTTGTACTGATGATTTGTCTACCAATGGTCCCAACAATGAGGAGATATCTGAAACAACAAATTCTACCATGACTTCTGGTTCTAATGGTAGCCGATCAACCTACTGCATTTTTTCACCTGGGTCTGCATCAGAAGAGTGAGTCAACAGGGAGAAAGAAGAAAAGAAAGGAAGGGGGCAAACGATGTTATATTCAAACTGCCCTATTTTTAACCTTTCCTTGTATTTGTTCAATGCTAGTGAAATTGGTGGATTATCAAAGGGGTTTATCTTTATTCCTACTAGAAGGATTTGTTATGCTGAACTGATTGTTGATTTTAAACTGTTTGTAAGGAAGTTAAATCTTAAATACCTTTTACATAATCCTCAAGGTGTCACAGAATAAACTACATATAGAAAACCTAGGTGTTTAATCCCCTCTCTTAACAGCACACTAAATGTATTTATTCACTAAAGCATGTGAAAACGGTTTTTATATTTTGTTGCAAGGTAAGCCAGTTAACAAAATGTACAATTTTGTTAAAGATGAATTTCAAGCACTTCTAAATCTTTGTAAATTCAGACATCTTAGATACATAAAAGCCGATAAAGGCTGTGGGTTGGTTGTAATGGAGCAGAATGATTATAAAACAAACATGTACAAATTGTTGAGTGATGAGAAATACTACAAAAAAGTTACAAAAGATGTAGTTAGAAACTGTTATCAAGAAATTGATGCTGCACAATTTGAAATACTTAATCAAGGTTACATTAGTGATAGAGTGTACACATTTTTATGCGTTGAACTGGGGACAATATTTGGAATCCCCAAAATATATAAGGATCTGGTCTGTCCCCCATTTAGACCTATAGTGTCATGCCCTCAACATAAGACTGCCTCTATTTCACACTACTGGGATAGTTTGTTAAACCCAGTAGTTTAGAACAGTGATTTTTTTTATTAAAGATTCCTGGTTACTTCTTTAGTATTTAAATAGGTTTATGTTTACTGAAGATAATTATTTTTTATGTCCTTTAGATGTAATTGCCCTTTATACTAATATCAATCAAGAAGAAGGGCTATAATTTTTTTAATTATTTAGAAAAAACATTGCTTTGACAGAATTATGATCAAAATTATTTGTTCTTTAATGGAAATTGCTCTTTCTAATAACTTTTTTCTGTTTAACGGGGAGATTTTTCAGCAAATTTCTGGAGTGGCAATGGGGGCGAAGGTAGTCCCCCCCTTTTCTGGAGTGGCAATGGGGGCAAAGGTAGTCCCCTCTTTTGCAAACTTAGTGTTGTGCTGGTGTTAAAGCACCATTTTGGTTAAGTTGCCTTTGTTTTCGCTAGTGAAATTAAATAAGCGATATGTAATGATTTGTTTTTCATCTGGATTGGGATGAAAGAACTATTTAACCAGTTTCTGCAGGAAATTAATGATAGTATTTCAAGGCTCATGTTTACACTTAGTAACACTGGGATGAATATACATTGTTTGGATCTTAGTATTGAAGTTTTTTCTAAAGAAAAAAAAGTTTGGTAGCAGGATATACAGAAAAGACACTTTTACAATTACCTGCATTTTCATAGCTACCACCCTTGATTTATCAAAATGCAGGTAATTGTTTGTAAAAGTGTCTTTTACAAACAATTACCTGCATTTTCATAGCTACCACCCTTGATTTATGAAATTGGATATATTTTAAAGGTAACTGATTAAAATTAGTCGCATTACTAGCAACAACAATATATTTTTGGAAGAAGTTGCTCTAATAACAAAATTGTTTTTCGATAGAGGGTATCCCAAGAATGATCTTGTTATTAGTCAAGAAATTATTCAAACTAGATGGATTAAATGTCCACCTATTATAACTGTAGGTTTTGAGAAACTGAAGAATAGAGACCAAACGTGTAATGTAAAAAACATGGCCAAATATAAGGTCCATGGGTTCCCTGTTTCTGTGAACACTGATAGTGTTGCAGTTAAGAAAATAACTTCTAAATGGAAAATTATAACATGGAACACTGAACTAGTGAAAATAATAAGTGAAGTCCCACAATTCGTGTTTAAGAGGGTGGCCAATCTTAAGCAATATTTAAAGAGAAATATAGGACCTGACACCATGATTGTTTACAATGGTTTAGGTACCTTTGCATGTGCAAATTGCAAACACTGCAGGTATATTACTAACACCAGTAGTATTTTCTTTGAGCACCTTCAGTTAAATGTAGGTCCGAAAGATTGTTTTAATTGTCCAAAGTAGCGGTATAGTTTATGCCGGCTTGTGCAGCAATTGTTCTCAATTTTACATTGGTAAAAGCATTAGAAGTTTATGATTGCATATCTGAGAACATTTTAAGGCCAGTAAAGATCATGATTTTACCAACACATTAGCTAAATATTCTACTGAATGTTCCGGCTTGTGCAAGTTTCACTTTTTTATTTTAGAACAGGTCAATGACATTTCTTTTGTCAACAGCTGCAACAACATCCTGGAAGTCAGGGAACTTAAATGGCAGATTTTGCTGAGAGCAGATAGGTTCCCTGGCCTTAACGACATTTTAAATGTTAAACGTTTATTAAAAATCTAAATTATTTAACTTAACTGATGTTTTTATAACAAGTTTGGTTAGACTTTTGCTGTTATCAAAATTTTATTATGTGAATATGTGGGTCTATGTTAAATAAACAAAAGCTTAAAATGTCAAATACAACATACTCAAACACTTTTAAGCGAATGATTATTTAATTGACTGCTCAGAACTTCAGAAAATGGAGTTCTGAAATATTTCGTTTGGCCAGCACTGATGTATGTGACGTAATACACCATGTAAGCTAGTACTAACGGCATCATACGGTGCAGAATGGGAGAATTTCCCTTTTCTGCACTGAAGTGCAGTTTTGGAGTTGGTATATTTAAGTGGGGGGGTGTGAGGGGTGCATGGGGGCTTGCCCCCCCTACTTGCAACATTACAGTATGTTTTCCCATTTTTTTTTGTTATTGTGTGCATGTACCATGGTATTAGTTGGTTTCGTGTACTGTAGCACTTGGGAAGGGTAGGTGGCCAAACAAAACTTTTCGGCATTGTGTTTTTCGATAGTCTGAGCAGTCGGGTAAATAAACTTTCATTTAAAAGTGTTTGAGTATGTTGTACTCGACATTTTAAGCGTTCATTTATTTAACATAGACCTGAATATGTAATATCTTTTTAAGATTAACGTTAAGTAATGTCTTGATTGTTGGGTCCCTATTAAATAAATGAAAAGTGGAAATGTCGAACGGCCAAATAAACGAAAAGGACGTTCCTCGATATCGCTATTTTAAGATCGCGGTACAGTGAAGGCTGGAAATTTTGCCCTTTCTTCACTGTAGTGCAATCTTAGAGTTGGTATACATAATTGGCGGGGGTGTGAGGGGAGCAGCCCCCCACAATATTCATTTTGAGGAATGGCCTTTTCGTTTATTTGGCCGTTCGACGTTTCCACTTTTCTTTTATTTAATAGGGACCCAACAATCAAGACATCACTTAACATTAATCTTAAAAAGATATTACATATTCACATAATAAAATTCTTATAACACCAAAAGTCTGACCAAACTTGTTATAAAAACATCAGTTAAGTTAAATAATTTTCATTTTTAATAAACTTTTAACATTTAAAATGTTGTTAAGGCCAGGGAACCTATATGCTCTCAGCAAAATCTGCCATTTAAGTTCCCTGACTTCCAGGATGTTGTTGCAGCTGTTGACAAAAGAAATGTTGCTTGATTGTTGGTTTGTATTGGTAGAATGAAAGTGTAATGTATTTTAGAGGGATAGTTAAACCTTTAGTTCAGTTTACAAAGCATTTCTTCAGAAGGTCCATGTTTGAAAAAAAAGGAATGAAAGTGCTAAAACATTGTGGATTTATTTATTTATTTATTGGTTTTTTTATTTATTTATTTGCAGTTTGATTACCGGGGAAGTCCACTGGGCCGAATTGACCCATTTTCAGTGGAGGCCCAGGGAGAAAAGCTCCAAGATGCATTATACAATTTAGATACAACTCATAGTTAATATTAAAGATAATATTATGTAGAATAGTTACTCATAAATGCATTCAGTATCATGCATAGTTAACAAATTCATTAAGCTTGAAGGTAAGCATCATACAGTTTTATTTCAGGAAAACAGATATGTGTTAGGTGTGGAAACAGTTTACATACAAACCTTTTAAGAAAATGTAAATATGCTTTACATACATACATCAACAGTAGAATGCTATTTATAATATTTACAAGGTTGGGCTGTGTGAGGGTAGCTGTAGGAGTTGTTTTGAGCTTAGAGAGAATCTATAAAAATTGTTGAGAGCTTAGATAGGCTCATAGGAAGATAACTATGAGAGTTGTAGAGCTATTTATTTTTATATACCATTACCGTTAAAGTAGAGGTTGCTCATTGTTGCTGTTGAGTTTATCAGCAAGGTTTTCCGTAAATTAGTTACTGGTGCCTTGCCTTGAGCTTTTTGTTGTTTTCAAATTAATGTTTTGTTGAAGAAAAAGTAACAGACCTTTTCTTTTTGTTGAAGAAAAAGTAACAGACCTTTTCTTTTTGTTGAAGAAAAAGTAACAGACCTTTTCTTTTTGTTGAAGAAAAAGTAAGACAGACCTTTGCAACCACTATTGCTGTAACTCAGAGAATTGTCTTTTCTCTGAGGTGAATGACTTTTTAGTTGGTTAGGTAAAGTTGCAGGGGGTATGACTAGATATGACTGTATGAAAGGTTTGTCCCCCATATAAAGGTTGACTTTTATTACTGAAGACTAGAAGAAATACATAATATCATTTAATGCATTTCCTTACTTAGTTTGAGATTGATATATTTTTAAGAGATGAAAAATATATTTTCTAAATATTTTTTTAAAGGTAACTGATTAGAATTAGTGGCATTACTAGCAACGACAATATATTCTTGGAAGAAGTTGCTCTAATAACTAAATAGTTTTTGGATAGAGGGTATCCCAAGAATGATCTTAATGTTATCCGTCAAGAAATTATTCAAACTAGATGGATTAAATTTCCAACTCTTATGTAGATTTTGAGAAATGCATGGTTTACTTAAGCAAAGTAAGATGCTGAGTGTATTTATTAGTTGTCGGAGTTGAAGTAAAGTGTGGTAGTTATTTTGATTGGTCTGTTTTACCTTTGTTTGGTAAACAGACATTCCATAGTGGATGGGCAAGTTTAATTTCATTGTTTTAATATGTAGTATGTACTGTTTGGTTTCTCAGCATTTCAACATAACGATTTTTGATCCTGTTCCTTGTTCCTCTGACATATTAAAAAGTAAGTTTTTTACTTTTTAAATAAAGAAGGGGAAAGTTGACAAGATGTTCTTATTTAAAATGATAGTCTGCTGTTTTGTATAAAATTTGTGGAGTACAGAAAGGGATCTTAGTATGTGGAAATGAATAAGATAAGAGAGTCAGCACTAATGTGATGCTGCTTCAACAAAAAGCTGTATCCTCGTGGCATCAGTTGATTTGGTTACATTACTGTAGGTACAAATCTTGAAGCTTTAAGTTTCACTTATGAACAACAACAAATTTAAGACAGCATGATAACACTAATGATGGCATATTAACTTTCAGTTTGTTATCTTCTATTAATGTCTTGCTGTGGGAGCAGGGTTTGATTAACAAGCCTAGATACCAGAGCAGCTAACCAGGGAGAGACAGATGTGAGTGGCTGATGATGACCCGTATATCCCCACAGGAGAGGGTTTACTGGTGTCAGTCTGTGGACACTACCTGTTAGGCAACAGATGTAGGATCACAAGAACAGGACTTCAGCTAGCTGAGCCAAATGTGCAAATGCATGTTCCTGCCACTTGGCCATGTAGACCATTTTGCAGCAGTTCTGACCAGATGATTAAGTGGGAAATAGGTCAAGTAGAAAAAAGTGAAAGGGGCACTGCTTACAGCTTACAGGTTTCTCACCCCTCACCCCCTCACTGCCAGCTGCAAAAGATAGATGACACCAAACAAACAAACAAACTGTCTTTCTTTACAGGCCTCTCAAAGGGAGATATGGGGTGCTGAAATAAACTAGTTTGTTTGGGATTTGGAGGAGTTGATTGCCAAAGGTGAAAGAAGAACAAGGGAAAAAAATGAATTAAAAAAAATTAAGCTACCAATGTATGCCGCTGCTCAGTGAGGAGTGGTATACATGTTTGATTAAGTAAGGGTTGTATCTCCAATCTGATAATGGGAAGGTAGAGTTTTCATTTTGCTAAGTCAGCAGCTCAGGCTCGATAAACAGCTCAAGTACCATAGCAATGGCAGGGGTAGAAAGGGGGTGGTGACACATGGCCAGCTCTTATCTGTCTCAGAGCGGGCAGGGGGTTTTGCTCTGCCTGCCAATCTCTAGTGAAGACCAGGACTCTAAAAACAGGTAAGCAAGAAGAGCAGAGGGGCAGTGGCAGATAACCACAGGAGAGCATGTATGAAAGTATAAGTGAAACCTTCCCAAAGATATTATTACATATCATGTGCTTCAGACAAGGAAAAACTGCAGTACACCCCCACTAGTCCACAGAACAACAGTAAGCAGGAACCACTGTCAGTACTTACACTCCATGAAATGAAAATATGGCAAGGGGAAAATAGATGGGTCCCCAGGTGCCTGACATCAGTTGAAGGGCATAAAATATGGTTGGACCACATGTGTGCAGACTAGGCTGTGTGATATGCTGTGCATGTAGTTGTTACTCAGACTCATGCAAATTACTGAACATCAAAACAGCTCCGAAGAAATAAGATAAGTTTCAGATTCTGAAAAAAATAATCCCACAAAAATGTCTCCATTCCTCTCTCCTAACCTATGTTATAGTGATATTCTAAATTATGTTTGTAAACCTTCATGCATTTTTTAAATGAGACAGATGTTTGTAGGAACCATTCTTCCACTGTCTGCCCTTATCCAAAAAAAAAAAAAAGAAAAAATATACTACAGCATGCCCCTTGTTACTTATTAATTTATTCTGAAGTGGGTAGGTTAGCTAACCCAAATTACCTTTTTCATTCATAACCTACATTATTAACTACAGAAATTACAAGGTGTTACAGCAGAGGAAATATTTCCTGTTGGCAAATTGACTGCCTTGAAGTGCATGTACAAGACAACTGATGTGCATATATTTTTTCCAGTTGAATCACTTTTGTGTAAAAGGATTAGACTGTGGAAATACAGTGGTGATGGGGAGGGGGTGTGTGTTGCGGAGATGCTGCAGTGCAGTTTTTATTGTCCCTCTGCAGTTTAGTTTTCCCTAACAGACTCCACTCTCACAATCTGACACTCCCTCATCGTTGTAGCATAAGCTGAGATCACAGTTTGAGGCATTTATCCTTATCACATCTGAACAGGCGCAGTGTCACAGCACACTGGAGACACTGATAAAAGCACAAAACAAGACCCAGGTCTGTCCACCCCTGGAGTGCTGCAACTGACACAGGGTAATGATGGAGGATAAGTAACATTTGTTAAAACAGATTGCAAAATGTCTACCAGCTGCTCATTGTACATTTCACATACTACCAGAGCTTTGTCAGTGTGTGACATGAATCAGTTAATAGAAGCTATTCAAAGTAGAGGAACATTGTGTTTATAATGGATGTTATCCAAGCAGTTTGCCAGTTTTGAATTCACAATCCACTCTGCATTTAGCTGTAAAAAATATGTTTGATATAAATATGCAAATCCTTGGAATTACAGTATAAATCCAGTATCTAACAGAAAAAATGGAAACTAGAAACAAAATCATGACCAGCTGCAGTTCTTTATATGTAGTGTGTTTAGGGACATGTATTTTGCTTCCACATTTGACAAATTAAATGTGCTTTAGAGCTGAGAAATGCTAAATATAAAAGAAATGAAACGGTCTGCTAAAGTGCATTTACAGCTCTGTATTTGAAATTTGGCAGGTTAAACATGAAACACTGCAACAGAAAAGATTGCTTTCTGTGGGACTAAATGTTCCTTCCAACTATTTTATGAGATACTGGGAAAGGAGTGGGTGTGCAGAGCATGACTAGATGCTCATTCCCACTATTTTATGAGATATTGGGAAAGGAGTGGATGTGTGGAGCAGGGGATATTGGGGTATGGATTCCCCCATATCAAAGGAACTCATTATTGCTGAAATTATGGTTTCAGTCTTACATAAGAATGCTGAAAACATTTTATCTTCTCATATGAATCGAATTGAAACTAGGCCAAATGAGCACAAGTAATTATAGACATGGTTATGGGATTCAAGGCATGGGATTCAAGGCATGTAAAACAGAAAAACAAAAATGAAGGGTTATACATGCTATGAGACATGGTAAAAAAAAGGTCTGACTAACCAATATGGCACTCTAGACTTTATTAGGGTGCAGTATTGAAAAAAGCACAACAGTTATTTGTAACTTAAATGCACAAGATGTCTTTTTTACAGCATTTTGTATTTAAAATATCATCATCTTCTTTCAGCTGTTCCCATTAGGGTACGCCACAGTGGATCATCTGTTTCCATTTCTTCCTGTCCTCTGCATCTTGCTCTCACACCAACCACCTGCATGTCCTCTCTCACCACATCCATAAACCTTATCTTAGGCTTTCCTCTTTTCCTGTTACCTGGTAGCTTCATCCTTAGCATCTTTTTCCCAATATACTCAGCATCCCTCCTCAGTACATGTCCAAACCAATGTAATCTTGCCTCTCTGGCTTTGTCTCCAAACCTTCCAACCTGGGCTGACCCTCTAATATACTTATTCCTAATCCTGTCCATCCTCGTCACACCCAGTGCAAATCTTAACATCTTTAACTCTGCCACATCCAGCTCAAACTCCTGCCTTTTTGTCAATGCCACTTTCTCCAACCCATATAACATAGCTGCATTGTAGTTGTATTTAAAATATCATGCACCATAATAATTGTATATTCCCTGAGCCTACAGTATTTTATATCTTTAATCCATATTTTAATGTTTGTTCTGTCATTACATACTTCCACAGCATTTACAAAAGGGTCATAGCTAAAGATTAGCCAGCCTTCTTAGTTAACAAATTATTTTATTTATTTATTTTTATTTTACATTTGTTGACCGGGATAGTCCAAATGGATGCATGTCCATTTTCAGCGGAGGCCCGGGGAGAAAAGCTCCAATTAGCAAATGAAAACATGATGGCACAAATGCAAGATAAGTAAATATTATGGTGCAATTTTAAGAATGTCTTGAAAAGGATTACATGTGCAACAATGTCGCATCCAGAAGAAAGGAAGATTAACAGTATGAAATGTAGGTGAGATAGTTGTTGGAGATTTTTTTAAAATCTATTCATATTGTGATTTTATTTTCCTCTAGCTCTTGGTGTGAAATGTACAGGCCATCTACAGGCATAATAAAAAATCTTTGGATAATATGTAACAATTCACAGCCTAAAGAAACAAAAAATGTCTGATTCTCATGTCTGCATTTATTCTGATCAAGTTAATCTCTTGCAGGAGCTTGTAAACTGAGAACTGTATCCTGCACTTGAAACAACACCACTTTAACTAATCCTAAGCACTTATATAAAAGAAATAATTACATTTTATATTTCTTGTTAATTTATGTGCGATAAGAGCCATAGAAATAAAATTAAAATCTACCTTATTGTGTTTGATATATGCCATCTTTTTTTAATTACTAAATGTTTTAAAAACTTAGGTTTGACATTATGTTTATTTACTTATTTGTTTCTGGATTCCTTAATATGCAGCTATATTAAATGCTCAAGCTCCTTCAACACACTTGGGAATTTTGTATATGCAGCCATATTAAATGCTGAAGCTTTCAACACACTTGGGAATTTTGTATTTTTTTCACATCACACTTAGAAAAAGGTTAGTCTGGTTCAGATCAATAAACCAGTCAACAGATAATACGATTACACTTGTTAATACTTTTATAGTTACACCATCCAGCTAATGTCTTCCTTTAGTTAGTCATTATTAAATGATTACATTTAAGAATAATTTCAGCTTTCAGTTTTTTTTACTAATTTTAGTTTACCACTACGTCTTCCATTCAACCTAATTGCATTATCTTGATACATCTTCAAACAAGTATGTTTGCAGTATATTCTGTCATCAGATTTGTACCTTAGATAGAAAAATTGTCTTATGCATTGAAAATTTTATTTAAAATAAATTACATTTGAAGCACCAAATACAAATAAAAGATTATAACATTCTTTGTTTTCCTGTAGTAGAAGATTTAGCACATCTATATTGCCTACTAGTAAAATGTATGTGTGCTGATTTTGTGATTAGAATCACTGACAACACAAAATGACAGCTTACCAATATTTCCAAAGTATTTATTATCTTTTAAAGGCTGCTCTTGGTGAATGTGGTATCATTTGCTCTGAATCATTGTTATGTCATTGTTATATAGCTCAGTATTATCTCCCTGGATTAATGTTATATTGCAGTACATGTTACACCGCTTTCTATCATTTTTTCATCCAGTCATCATCAATTACTGCATTTATTGCAGATATGATCTTGCTTATGTCAAGGACACAGGTCCAAACTTGAGTTTCAATATATCGTTAAAGTTAAATATTCTACCTTTCCCTTTTTCTCTATTTCATTTATCATTCTGTTCGTGTACAACTTATTTCTAAGTTTTAAAAATTTCCAGTTAGAACTTTTCAGCTGATTACTTCTGGGATAATGTATATTGTACCAGCAGCAGGTTTAGAAAAATCCTAATTTAAGCATATTCTGAGCCTACACAAATAGTTTTGCATCTGTGTACTATTTGCTTAAAGCATACATATTCATTTCAGACTCACCTCATTTCATTGAAGGGCCTCCATAAATTCATTAGGGAAGACACTGCTAAATCTCAATTAATTAGTACTGGTTTGTCGTCAGTAAAATAAAGTCAATTAACTGTATTTTTGTTGTTTTTATTTAAATTGTATTTATATTAACATAGCAGCATTAGCATATGTACATATGAATGTGCAAATACCCCTAAAAACTTCATTCCAAACAATAATTAAACAGGACAAGGCTATATCAAAGGGTAAAGAAGATAATTATCATTAAAAAATTAATTTCTTTACGTCTCAGAATCATGTGATTTTTTGTATGCTTCTCATTCTACCCTCATGACTGACTTGACATGTCCGTGTTTTTGACATGCATGCATAACAAAAGAAATGAATGTGGCCATTTTCCCTTTTAAATATTCAAAATTACTTCAGTAGTAACACTGTGAAGCCGCGGTGGTGCATGGTAGCGTTGTCCCTTCACAGCAAGAGGTTCTCCCATTTGATTCTCATCTGGAGCACCTCCTGTGTGGAGTCTGCATGTCTTCCCTGCAGTCGAGTGGCATTCGAAAGACATGCGTGAATGTGCGTGCCTTCATTGACAGTTGGGCATTGGGCTGGCACCTTGGCACCATAAAAATCTACTGCCAGTCATTAGCGGACCGGAGTTCCGCTGTGGCGACCCCCTAACCGAGAAAAGCCGAAAGGAATCTTCAGTAGTAACACTGATATATCTAGTAAAGATGCCTTGCCAGAGATGAAGACATGATTCTATATGTCTATTAAAGGTTTTGTGATAAACAAACTTCCAAAGAAACAGACTGTTCTGGAGTAAGGATGGAGGAGCGTTATGAATTTTATACAATTAAATGTTGCAGTCTGAATTCACTGCTGGTATACCTCTCTCACATTTTCGGGGAGAAAACTAACTGTCTAGCTTGTGAAAACATGTTCAATTTCTTTTTATATTCTCTGACATGATTTCCTTCATTTTTTTTCCAAATTATATTGGTCATGGAAAAGTGCAAAACACTTGTGTACTATTCCATTAATAGTAATACATGTACTGTATTAATCCACCTGATCGGATTGGCTAATTATAAAACCCAATACTATTTGGATACTAAAGATCAGTATTGAAAAAAAATCCATTGTTTTGGGTAATTATTGTATTTATATCTGTGTGTGTGTGTGTGTGTGTGTGTGTGTGTGTGTGTGTGTGTGTGTGTGTGTGTGTGTGTGTGTGTGTGTGTGTGTGTGTGTGTGTGTGTGTGTGTGTGTGTGTGTGTGTGTGTGTGTGTGTGTGAGTGTGTGTGTGTATCTATGTATCTAAATATATATATATATATATATATATATATATATATATATATATATATATATGGATCCACTACAGATGATCAAACTTCCAAAAGGCCGACTTTCATATGGCCGAGACCATATGATCGACTTTTGGAAGTTTGAACGTTCTGTATGGACAGCTCCCTATAACACAGAATGGAAAAATTTCCATTTTCCGCACTGTAGTGTGATCTTGGAGTTGGTATATTTAAATAGCAGGGGGTGTGGGGTGCAGGGGGGCTTGCCTCCCTGCTAGCAATGTGTAGGTAGGTCTTTGCTTTTTTATTTTTTTTTTACATGTTCGAATTTTCAAAAGTCAAACATGTGGTCTCGACCATATGGTTTTCGGCTTTTTGAAATTTCTATCATATATAGTCGACCCATATATATATATATATATATATATATATATATATATATATATATATATATATATATATATATTGCATAGCATATTATGATTCATCTAGATCACACATCATTAGCTCAAAAATACTCAGAAAATAGTGAAAAAGAACCAGCTAATCTCCCTTTTAAGATCTACCATGGTTTCTGATGTGGTAGCAATCACCTAGTCAGGTTCAGCTGTCTACATTTCAGGCAGTCTGTGATTCTTTGATCAAGAACTTGATTAAAAGAATGAAAGCAATATGTGTATCTATCTATCTGACAAAAACATGTTCAGGTGCTATTAGTAAAGCTGTTTTTACTTGCATGGGTGCACAGAATAAACAACTATCATGTACAACTGAGGCTTTTTATTTTCTGATTTGTGTTTTTCGGGTAATAACAGCAGGTACTCAAATTGTTCAGCACTTCAAAGTTAATGTGGAAGCTCTTTATAAAGTAATTATTTGTGCAATATTGATAATGCTACTTATTTTATTCCTTGATCCATTTATTGCAAACTAATTGGAATTTAAGGGAGATGGTTTGCATCTGGTTTATCTGAAATGAATATCTGCCGAGTGAAAAAAATAGGTCACCAAAACGCATTATGACATTAACCAACTTAATGTTGACATTTGGTAAATGTCGTATTTCTTCAGTATTCTGAGCAGCTTCTATCACTGCTGTTACACAGTTTATACTGACATATAAGTGACAATCTTCACAGTGTCTTCTGTCCTTATATCGCTTTCAAACAAATATGAGCTCCCTCACCAGGCTGAGAAAGCAAGGTCCCCACCATAACAAACACACCTATCATAAATCAAAGAAACTGTCAATTTCAGTAAAAACTGCATATTCATGGCAGGTAGGTTATAAAAAAGAATATATCAGAATCAAAATAAAGAGGGGGGCTGGGTGAGGGTATTTTTACTGTTGTAAGATTCTCTCCTTTAAAGAGCAACAAGCACTGTTGGCATCATGCAACTACTGTTCTACGTCAAGGAAGATTCTTGCAGTAAAACAAATGAGAGGACTCAAAGGAAATACTACTTGACTAATCCATGAAGGTAAGTAACTAAAAAAGGAACTCCTGTAGGACTACCCTACCAATACCTGCCAGGCACCTAGATTTGGCCTCTAATAAAAATCTCTATAACTCGTTCTGACAAAGGATGTTTATTAGTTACTAAGGTGACATTATCCAAGATGTCAAGGTGAAGAAGTAGAAATTTGGATGAAGTACTTTTTGTTTGATAGGAGATGGGAGGCTACCTGGATTACAAATAAGAGCCTCACAAGTCTCCATCAACAATAATAAGCTACTAATCATCAACTGTGTGTCATAGAAAGACAAAACCCTGACTATGGCCCAAATTGTAGGTTTGACTACTGGCCTGGGCAATGGAGGAGCTGATGAGAGGTTCAACTGATATGATGAGGTAATGATTGTTCAACCCTGTCAGGGTCGAAGGGTGTGGACACATACTGGAGACATGCCAATATCATGGATTTCTGTGGAAACTTAGCGTACGATGACATCAGCCAGTTCTGGAGTGTATAAAACTGCAGAGGAGTAAGTCATTGCTGGGATATGGACAGCTCCCTTACAATTATGTACAACTCCATTGCAATTCCCACTGCATGCCCACCCAGCAATCCTTATGGAGACAGCATTTATAAAGCCATGGACTCCTTTTTTTCCTGCCTCCCTTATGGACACTGCATTGATAATGCTGTAGACTCCATTCTTTCCTGCCTCCCAGCCTCGATGTACCAGTGGTTCTGTATTCAAAGCCTTGGTCATGAGGTAGAGTGATCAGAAGAAGGAGACACTGAGGATATAAGGAGAACTTATGTCAGATGCCCTATTGCCATGAAAATCCTGCAACACATTCCCAACCTTTAATATCAAAGGAGTAGGCTCCTCCTGTGTCTTTAAAATAATTTTCAGTATCTGTAGTACAAGGGAAGACATAAATAAGTGCCTGACCATATCTGAAAAAAAAAAAACATTCACCTTCCAAGCACTGATCTTTGGGGTCCTGATGCAAAATATGGGAAGCTGCGCATCCTCCTAAGAGGCGTAAAAAACTGTGTCTGATCCACCCCCAATGTTATAGCCTTCAGCACTTTGGGGTATATTCTACTTGTGAATTAGAAATGTGTTGCTGAGGATTTCTGCCAAGATATAGATATAGCAAACATATGGCCCAGAGTGTGAGCTGTATCTCTTTGAACTGATATCACATTCCTAGTACACATATCACCTTGCATGGCTTTGCTAACTAGCCAGCTTGCCCAAGAATACCACGCATTGTCTCGATCCCCTACATTTACTGATTTTCCTAATAAAGTTAATCATGTTTAAAGGTGCAAGTATTATTAAATTACTGAACTAAGGTTTTATTAACACTTCTTCATACTATCTATGTGGATTTAAGCATGCGAAGACTGTCTTTTCTTTAGAACAAAGAAGTTCACATTTTGCTCTGACTTTTAGAAACCAGTGTTATGACTTTTAATTCTCAGAAGCTGTTACTTATGTGTTTACTTGAAATTAAATAATTTATTTCCCAGTTGGAGCAGTAACTGTATTTGTATTGCAGAGATTCAGACAGAGAGACAGAGAGAGAGATAAAGCAGTGTTTTGAACAGAAATAATGATTTTTTACACATCAAAGAAAATATTTTTAATATATTGTTTTCTAGAAAGATCATTCATAAATTTTGATCTAAACTGTTGTAATGCCTCTTTTACTTCACCAAATATTTTATTCAATGTTTGTTTATTATTTGTGTAGAATGATCCTAACAGGCATAATTATGGCATTTTGTTCCACAGTAATGCTTGAATTACCTTATCCTAGCAAGGAACTTATCACTGATTAGTTTGGGCTTCTATTAAGTTTGCAACAATTTTCAAGCAGTCCAAGTATTTAGCTTCAATAAATTCCATGAATGATCTCTTGTCAAGTCTTGAAAATTTTATTCACGGTCCATGCATTTAAATCCTTACTTTGATTTATCGAAAATTACCTTATCATAATTATTACATCTGTACCTTAGATTGAAGTATATTAAGTGGTATTACCATATAAACTGATGTTCCCAAAGTTCTCTTATATCCCATACATTTCCACTGTTAGTTACCAACTCTTAGGTTGCACTTACTCAAAAAAGGGAGAAATTCCCCAAAAACTGGAATCACTTCTGGCACAATTTAACAAAAGTAACATTATATGCAGGAAATCTGATTGTTGGTGAGTTTAAGCTCAAGAGTTCAAGCTTCATCCACCAGTAGGATAACAAAAATTGTGGGTGCTTCTTTGTTAACATAAGGTGTTTTGTGACAGGAGATGGTTATAAAACACTTTATATTGTGATGGCTGTAAGTTCAGCTCACAAAGTTTTGTAGTTTTCATTAATGTATGATTTTTTTTCACATCATACTGTGCTATAAACAAAAATCAAAATTCACTATTCACTTTTAATGTTCCATTACAGTTGTATTTCTTCAAATCTGGAATATGTAAATGTGTAGAATCCGAAGTTTTTGAAATTAGTATCTTATAACTGATTTGCCTTTTTTAGAACAAGTAATTTATGAAATGTATTTCCAAGGTAACCTGCATTATCATTACTTTTATATAAGTATGAAGGCAGTGCATTTTTACAGTCATTGATTTTTAGAGCAGTGTTTCTCCAATTTATTTCAATAGTGGTTTGATGAAGCAAGTTGCTAGTATATTATGAGAACTGACAGTCTTTTCTTTTTGACTTTTCCCTACTATTGTGTTACTGTTGAGTTGCTATATTAATTAGAGTGGTATGCGAGGGCAAAGATTCCACATGGATGAGATTTTGTGTGTGTTTTTAGGAATTTTATATTTATACTTCTTGATATAGATATAGGAAAATACATGATGCATAACTTGTTTTTGGATGACTCAACCAAATATAGTGCATGCAATTTTTAATTTCTATAAATTATGTTTGATAGTGTTGCTTAAATCTGTCTGTGAGAAATCCCCTCCCCCCACACAAAAGCTTAAATGTAGTGTATTTCTACTATAGTTAGATTAGCTAAGTCTTTCCAGTATGAAAAGATAGTTAACCCATTGTGTAAAAAAATCTGTTCTTTGGTGAATCTGCAAGAGAAGTCGTAAAACTCCATCTTTACATTGAGTTCTTTGGGAATAGGAAACATCTTTGCAGAAGATTGGAGAAGGAAATTTTAGCCAATGATGTAGTGAATTATGCCTCTGACTTGTGCCATCTATGGAAACAGAAATATTCTAAAAGAAAGTTGACATGATGGTAACTTCCCTAGACAAACATCCCTTTCAATGGTGGGTTGACATCTACCATTTTATCACAATGGAAAAGTAAATTTTCTAGAAACGTGAAAAAACATTGTGGCATCTAGCCTTACATGCATTTTTCAAATGAAATAAAACATTAAAGAGCTTTAAGGAAAGGTTGTATTCTGCCCAGGAAAAAAGGACCTGTCAGTGTTTATCCACATTGTGTAATGACTCCCCACCTCTCTTATTTGTTTGGGTAGAAAAAGAAGCAATTAAACCAATTAATTAAGCTTAGCCTCTGTTGAGACTTTAAAATTCATGTTCATTTTTAAGGAGCGAAAATGGATCAATAAAAAAAAAATGCATAAATAAATATATAAACTGGCAAGGTAGGCTTAAACACAAACTTCATTCAAGTTTCTTGAATCTTAGCACAAATACTTTCAAGGGATATGAAAATAAAATCAAATATAGTCACCATTTAAACAGTATGTGAAACGTAAATTACATTAAAACTTTCATTTATAGGTCAGGCACACATAAAACAGCCCACCTGCTTGTATGTTACAGTAAATAAACACAGACTTACTAAATGCACTGTCAAAAAGTACACATGTGCAAACTGAACCTAGCATAACAGTAGATGTTTGAATGATCACTGCTGCAGTAGCCTTAGCTATATAGTTATATCCGCCAAGGATATAACAGCTGGCCAGCTTCCAAAGCTTCAGGGCACCTTCTATGATCCCAAATTGTCAAGCAGCTGAAGCTGACAACAGATGGCTAAGTGCTGTATGCTAGGAATAAAAAAATATATAGCCACACCCTGGCAGAATTAAACAAACCAAAAAAAAAAACAAGGGGGTAGGGAGAGGAAGCAGCTACTGCAGCAGCGATCGCTGGAACATCTACTGTTATTGTGACATCAGCTTACAAATCTGTACTGTGTTCATCATATTGAAGTAGCAGTACAGTGAAGAACAGACATTTGTCCTTTCCTCACTGTAGTGCAATCTCAGAGTTGGTGTGTGTGTATATATATATATATATATATATATATATATATATATATATATATATATATACACACATACAGCAGGGGGGGGGGCACAGCACAAAAATATCCTTGAATAAAATATTTTCCCAACATGGGAAGAAGGAACTGGCTATATCACTCCCAGGGAAAACATGTATTGAAGGACATGGAGAAATAGAGGAGTCTGATCTGATGGGTGAAGAATTATCCCCTGAAAAGGAGGAATTTCCTCCCTCTGCTATCTGGAGCCTGGATGCCAAAGAGAAAAGTGGAGATTCAAACTTTCTGCAAGAGAAAAGAAACTGCTGGGGAGGCAGGGGTTACAGAGTTTCTTAAATAGTCATTCTGTCTTATTAGATTGTCCTTGGCTTTGGGGGTCCATGCATTATTTTTGGAACCACCTTGCTATTTCTTCTTAGATATCTGTTTACCAGCATTTTGCTGAGACTGTTTATTTTGTTTCCTGCCAAAAATGGATAAAGGTGTGATGCTCGTGCATTAGCCTAGCAATCAAGGAGGCTCAGTCCTCACCACTAACACCAGCGAGGGGCGTCCACATAGGGGAGGAAAACAAATACACACACAATAAAGTACAATGTCCCTTAAGAGCACACAGAGATCACAGTCAGTCTGGGGCTGGTTTTTTCCTTTCTCTCCAGATCCCCAATAAGACTCCCCAGTGGCACAGCTATAGGGACCAGATCTCAGCATAGTGGGCAAGCTAAAACCTCCAGCACCCTCTCTGTCCAGCCAGTGCTTCGTGTCCCTGCCCAAGTAGCTGACACACACACACACACACACACACACACACACACACACACACACACACACACACACACACACACACACACACACACTCTTTGAGATATGAGTTATATGCAAACAGACACTCCTGGGGAAGGCTGGCATAGACTCTCCAGCTGTGGCCCCTTTCTGCCCAATCTAAAAGGTAGTACCAGCTGCCACCACCCACTAATATTTATCAGCTACTAAAAAGGCCCTTATCAAAGGGTGTCCAATTCTACTGTGAAATATTATTATCCAAATGGTAAGTGCAAATGAACAGTCAAGGCTTATTTGGTGTGACTTGGACAGTATCACTATATACATGCAATGTACTCTAGAGCTTAAATTATCTCTCCATAAAACAGTCACAGTTGAAAGGTTTAAAAATATTTAATAATAAATAATAAGAACACAAGACAATACTTCTTGCTACACAGTGCTAGTCAATAGTTCAGAAATCACAGAGAAATACTTAAAATAATACAGTAGAAAAGTTCTGACATCAATACAGAAAACAGACTAATCTAAAATGTCTTTCGTCTTTTCCCAGTTAAGGGTCACCACAGCAGAACTCCAGTCCGCTAATGATTGGCAGCGAACTTTTACGGTGTCAAGTTGCCAGCCTGGCGCCCAACCTTCCAAGAAGGCACACCCACAGATGCTCACGCCTACCTGCATGTCTTTAAATTCACTCGACTGCAGGGAGGACATGCAGAGTCTGTACAGAAGGCACTCCAGCCAAGAATCAAACCAGAGAACCTCTTGCTGTGAGGCGACAGCACTAACCGCTGCACCACCATGGCATATAGAAAAAAAGACTAATCTTCCTATTTTCTAGCTATATCTAAGAGAAAACACAGTTCTAAAATAAACTTACATATAGAGCATAGGCAGTGCTGGTGAGTTGGATGTTCTCAAGACAAATGCAAAATGCTCTCTGATTCTCTCTCTTTAAATTGATAACACTTCAGATTACATCATTCTTAACAATTTTCTGTTTTCCCAAGCTAACAGAAATTCAGAGGTTAATAGCCCTTTTGATCTTGCAGCTGGTCAAGAAGCCAGAGCAATAAAAGAAATTATACATGTAAATTCTAGCCATTAATTCTGGCCTCAAAACAATAGGAAGAATTCCTTCATCCAGACATCTCGGCTCTGGGTTTTATGATCAAACTATTGTACAATGCTTGACTTATCAGTCTTTCTACAGCAGAGTGCACTGTTGTTACATTTTTGCAGTTCCACATTTAACAGGATTTTCTTCCATTTAAGAGAACAAGCCTGTGGCTTATATTAATATTTACAAATGACATAATTATCTACAAAGTTCTATTTGGCTAGGCTCGCAGCCTTCACCTATCTTCACAGAAGGATTTAAGGAATCCCTTACAAAATATAGAAAAGTAGGGCTGAAAATCTCAGCGATTCCCTGAATAAGCTTACCCTTTACATAATGCTTTGGGTATCCATGGCAGCAGAGGGACCAAAAACTAAATCTCTAACCAGTGGAGAATTTAAAATCTCACTTTTTATATCACCTGGGAGATTTTGAGGATGCAGCCAGGCAGACTTCCTCAAAATGATACCATTGGCCATAAGCCTGGAAGAGGCATCAACATAGTCATACATGCACATGAAACAATGAGTGGTGACCTGTAAAATGGAAGAAATTAAATAATTTAAAGCTGATTTTTCCACACAAGAAGAAATTTCTCATACTTTCACAATTAGTCAGAATAACTTTAACATATGAGCCTGACAATTCAAAATTCTGAAAATCAAAGTTGCAGAAGCATACACTTTTTCCTATACTTATCAATTATTTTTCCATCCGTAACAGAAAGTGTACATTTGGAATTAAACAAAAGTCATGTACTCACCATAATGACAGATTTGTGTAGTCTGTTTCCATCCTTTCTGAAGGGATGGGTCTTAGATATCAGCTTAAATATGTCTATGGCCACTTTTAAGCCATGGATCCAGTGCTCAGGCATCTCCTTTACCCATAATTCTGGTAAAAACAGCAAGCTACCTCAGATCAATTTTTCATGGCCAAAAAAGATATTGGAATTATTGAATATATGTGTGTGGGCAACCTAAGAATGCAGCTGACTTAAGTACTGATAACCTACATAAAGAGAGAGACAGAGAAAGGCGGAGAAAGACAATGTAGATAAAAATGTAAATAATGATGAATGTCCAGTAAACTCAGAGTATATTAACCCTTGTTTTAGAAATTTGGGAAGAAAACTGGAAGATTTAAGGACTGATTAATGGATGATTCAGAAGTCATCTTGGGGAGAAAAGAGGAGTTGGTTCTCAGGTACACATTTTCCTTATGAAAAATTAGGTATGGAGGTTTTGATGATAAGGTATGTACCTCAGCAATCCTCCTGGCAGAAGTGATACCCACTGAAATAAAGTTTAACAGGATAAAAACTTCAGGTCAACTTTTGAAGCAAGTTTGAAGTGAGACCAGTGAAGTCCTGCAGGTCAACAGTAATATCCCATGGAGGGATGGGATCTCTAAAAGGAGACCGAAGTAGAAATGTACCTTGAATGAAGGCCTTGGACAATGTAAGAGAAACTACAGTAGTGTGATTTTCCCCCATGTGTAAGGAAAAGATTGCAGCTAAATGTATCTTGATAATGTAAAAGCTGGCTCCACCTTGGAAGAGATGTGCAAGGAAGTCCAAGATTGCTGGCAGAGGGGCTGAAAAGGATCAATACTTCCCTCCATGGCCAGACAGAAACCCTCTTCTATTTGCTTTTATAAACCTTCCCAGTGGAAGGCTTCTGGAAGGAAGACAAGATGCAACAACTGTAGATGAAAATCTGCACTGTTGAGCCATCATTGGATTTGAGGAAACCATGTGGTCAGTTTGAGGGACTGAATATTTGGGTAAGGAGACTTTGACAGTTGAGAAAGTAGATCTGGGTCCAAGCACAGCAACCAGGGAGAATGGACTAGATGAGGCCACATGAAGGGAAACCACAGTTGTCAAGGCAAATAAGGACTATGAGGATGACTGTGACCTTCATCACAGATGCTTTCTGTAGAAATTTTGGAATTAGGGGCTTTTGTGGAAAGGCATAAAGGAGTCCTGGGGGCCAAGGCTGAATTAGAGTGTCCCTGTGTGACTTCCCCTCTCAGAGAATTAGAGCAAAATGCTTATTGCTTTTAGTGTTGTGGAGAGAAACAAAGAGGTCACAATAAGGTTGGCTCCAATGACTGAATATCTGCTTTGTTACTAATGGATTGAGGGACCACTTGTGAGGGAGTAGAACAGACCTGCTCAACCTGTCTACAAAGATATTGGCTTTCCCTAGGATGTACATTAATGTTAGAAAGTGGTGAGAATATATCACCCATTGCTATACTGTCATGGCCTCATGACAGAAATGATAATCTCTGGTTCCTCCTTGTTTGTTAATATACCAAACAACTGCCATGTTGCCTGTTTGGATGGAAATCACACCCAAGGGGAGACAGTCTCCAATATACTGATGTGAAGACTGATGTCTGTCTGAGACCAAATGCCTTGGACTGTTTTTTCCAGTTAATGCCCCCACTTAGATAAGTTGGGAAGTGTCCTTGCTCAGTGTGGCTTGGGAGAGAGGCAAAATGAATGTGTAGTCTGCGGAGCATGCAAAGATTCTAGCCACTACTCTATTTGAGTTCTGCAAATGTTCATTAGACTTATTAGAAAGGATAAAGGTTGTTTTTTGATTGACCACTGAACTGACGGGGTTCTTTGAAGAACCCACAAATAGAACCTGGCCTGTGGTACCAATGTGATTGAAGCAAGCATGGAGTCTAGAAGGTGAAGAATTAGTCTCATAGGATAGGACTTCTAGGGCTTGTTAGTAAAGAGATATATTACTTGAAGTGGGAACTAAGTTTCACTATCGGAGCTCTTGTGTCCAAAGTTACTCCAATGAATTCCAGGGATTGAACTGGTTATAATCTGGACTTTTTTAAATTCACTGTGATCTCCAAGTTTGTGCAGAGCTGGATCAATGAGTTCCTGGCTTGAATTAGTAGATTCTTGATAGGGGCAGTGATGAGCTGGTGATCTAGACATAGGAATACTCAGAAACTCTGCAATCATACATGAGCTGCCACTATTACCATGCACTTGGTGAACACCTGGGGACAGTGGTATGACCTAAGAGGAGAGATCAGAATTGGAAAGGACTGACTCCCAGATGGAAATGAAGATACTTCCTGGAGTGCCTGTCAATGTTTATGTAGTGCTATATGTCCTGATGACCTATCAAGCACATCCAGTTATTCTTCCTCAACAAGAGAAGAATGGACTGAACCATGACCATCCAGAATTTTGTTTGTTTTACAAACTTGTTTAATTGGCTTAGGTTCAAAATAGGCCTTAGGTCTCCATTTTTCTCTGGCACTAAAAATAATCTTGAGTAAATTCTGGATCTTCTCTGGTTTTGGGGGGCACCTCTTGGATGAATTGAGTTCTTAGAAGCTTCTTTATTTCTGAAATAGCTTCTTCCCTTTGTGAGGATGGAACATCAGGAATTCCATTCTGAAGTGAAAGGGAGATGAAAGGGTAAGAGATAGCCTCTGGTTATGATGTTCTGCACCCGTTTGTCTTGAATGATGGCTGTCCAAGTTGTTGAGTGCTCAGACAAGCACTCCCTAACTGCCTCCAGAGTACAACAGTCAGGCAAACATTCAGGAGCAGTGTAAAGGCTTCTCTGAGAAAGGACCCTCTTAAGCCTTGCTTTTGTGGGCCACCTCTGCCTCTTGGGCAATGTCTATTATGAGAGTTCCCTCTCTGCTTCAGTCAGCTCTTTCTCCAGAAGTGTTAGATAAAAAACTTGCGGATTTCTGAAACAAAATTCTCTTACCTCCCTTCTGCTTTCTGGAGAAACTCCTTTGAGAAGTAGAGAATTTGATTCCTATGGGAGAAAGGGATTTAAAATCATTCTTTCTTCTGGAGGACCAAACAAGGTTGATCCATCATATGGGGCATTAATGAAGGACGTTTTGAAATGTTCTGCCAAATCACAAAGCCACAGCCAGGCATGCCTTCTGATAGAAATGCCTGTACTGCCTGCGCTGGATGCACCCTCTGTAGCAATAGAAATAAGGTGCATAGAGTCATTGGAAAGTGATTGAAGAGTAGCCAACTGTAAATCGATAACCTTTCTTTAATATTTAGACAAGGTTCCTGGGAGAGAGTTAGACATCTATTTTGTAGAATCTCTCTCTGGAAGCAAGTAACGTGTCAGGTAATTCAGCACTCTTACTGAAAAAGTAGATGAGGCATATACATGGTTCCTGAATCTGTCCAATGCACATGACTCGCTGTTAGGTGGATGGACAGAGGAGCTCTCCTCCGCAAGCTCCTTCTTAGTGGTGGAAGCTACTAAGAAGGAACCTGTGGAGGAGAGCTCCTCCATCCAATGCATGTGACTCCATGTTATGCAGATGAACAGAGGGGTTCTCCTCTGCAAGCTTCTTGTTAAAGGCTGCTGCCACTATCATAAAATCCACCGTGGGACCCTTGCTGCAATGGAGTCTATCTTTAGGAGTTAACAAAAATGTCTTGGGCTTCTTGGGTATAGGTTTAGGCATGTCTAGTTCCTTCCCTGCCCAGGACAAGATCAAGTCTATCATCTTGCAGGTAGGAGGGACCATCCAAGAAGTAAATGGGCCAGAACAGAAAGCTTCAAGGAACACTGATTCCTCTGGATAATGTGCTTAGGAAGACCAGCCCCCTTTCTACCTAAGAAGTTCAAGAAACTCTCTGAAGAAAATTTCCTCAAGGGGGAATGTAAAAGAACCTTCTTCTTTATCAAAGTCAGAGTCATTGGTCAGGGATTCCTTGGGGGAATCTAAGTGGCTTCTCTTACACTTATGTTTCTGATGGACAAGTGCTGTGGGATGCTCAGGAGAGGACTCAGAAACAGATATAGTCTCTCTTGTGAGAACAGGTTCAAAGTTTTCAGAAACTGTCTGTTCCAACAGGACCAGGAGAGCATGCCTTGGACCTTGGGAAATCCTCTGGGGAAGCATTGGATCCAGCTCTGAGAGGGCAGATCTCTCTCTCTAGGTTGACAGAGTGCTACCGCAAAAGCTTAAAATGCCGAGCTTGAGATACATCCGGGAAACCCTATAGAAGGAGCTGAAACTCCCAAATGTTGCTCAACTCTGGAAGTCATTTGGCTCAGATCCAAGGCTGTCAGCAGAGCTGAGCTGTCAAAGGCTGATGTCCCTAAACCAAGGAAAGGATCTGGAGATCTTAGATCTGATCCCATTCTGTCAGAGCCAGCAGTAGCAGTACGGTTCTGAGACTCATATGGCTACAACTGGGCCTGAGCCAACTTAATCAGAGAACTTATTGGGGTCAAGAAAGAGTATAACTTCAGCTCCAATGCTACCCTGGGCCACGGTCAGATCCAAAAGCTCCAATCCAAGAAGTCAGATCAGAAACAGAGCCCTTAAAGACTGAAGAGAAGAGATGTTCCTTCTGGATCGATTGGTGGTCAGTGCTGGGAATACCCCCAAATGGATCTGGGTCCAAAGGAAATGCTTCATCATCATGTCCATGACAACTTTGCTGAGGCTGCAAGAGGACCTATCTGATCTCAAAGAAGAAGCAGAAGAAGGGGACTAGAGGGATATTGAGGTCTATCTTTTAGAATAGAGGACCAGAGCCCGAAGGTAGCAGGTTCCAGTGAAAAAACTGGGTGGTGTTACTGATCCAATAACTACTGGATCCCAAAAGAGCACTGGCTCTAAAGGCTTAGAAATCTTTGCTGGAGGAACAGACAAAGGTGTCTGATCTGGAAACCTTTTTTCTAGCTTTAGATTTGTCTTTCTGTGTCTCTTTTTGTTTTTTCCCTAGACCTGTCTTCCTTGTAGGATGAAGAAGGAGAAGAAGCAGTAACTGCGGACTTTCACAAAACCTGATGAAGGCTTTTCTCCTGGGATGGGCTGTAGGAGACCTTTCAGAATAAGGGTATTCCTCCTCCAACCTATAGCTCTTTGTCCAAAAGGCTTTGTAAATCTGTCATGCCACATCTAAATAGGAAGCACTAAATGCATTTCTCTTGTGCATCTCAATATAGTAGCTTGTGGGAACAAGCTATGTATTTCGTAATACTGGATGGTTTATCTGACATTATGATGACAACGAAAAACAAAAGAAGAAAGAAATAAGAAAGAAAGGGCTTTTGAGATATATATATATGTGTGTGTGTGTGTGTGTGTGTGTGTGTGTGTGTGTGTGTGTGTGTGTGTGTGTGTGTGCGCGTGCATGTGTGTGTGTGTGTGTGTGTGTGTGTGTGTGTGTGTGTGTGTGTGTTTGTGTATAATAATACACTTTCAAAAGATAACAGTAAAATAAGTTAAGTAAAGAATTGTTTTAGAAACCCCAAATGAAAATGAGAGGAGAAAACAGGGCAGGGGATAATAATGATTAAAAGGTGAAAATGGGGATGTAAAAAGGTACTTATCTAACCAAAGTTCTGGATTTAAAATCCTATTTCTCCTGTTACCAAGATCCATCTTGCTCTTATGAAGGCAAATGATGCCTGGGGGAGCTCACTCTTCTTATAAGGATTATAAGTAAGGCGGGGGGTCTGAGCACTGGATCCAAAGCTTGGCAGTGACAATGACCAGATCTGATATTGGATCCAAGACCCATCCATTGAGGAATAGATGGAAAAGACAACTTCATATCTAAATGTTTAGTAGCAGTAGGATTATTTAAAGCTAAAGCTTCTGGCTCAGGGTTGGGATAAAACTTATAAAACTTTATATAATAATATATCTGCTCATATGGGGGCAGCAGAGTGAATGTGAGGAAAATTGCAGGACGTGACATACTTAATCATGCATACATACATAGTTAGAAATAAGTTGCAGTTCAAGAGAGATGTGATTACCTGCTGTGTGCTGCAACCTTACATCTCCTAAATGTAGAATACTAGACAGCCATAAATCTTTTTGATTCTTGACGTACACATGAAATAACCCCCAGATACATGTTAGAATAGAAGTCAAATCAAGTCAGTCTTTGCCACTTCCCTAGCGACCTGGCCTAGAAAATAGTAGCTGCCTCTCTTTGGAGATAAACACCACACTGCCACAATTATTGACACTAGGCTTCACTACTGTACTTACTGAGATGTTCCACTACACACAGGATGCAGACTTCATTTACAAATTCATCAAATTATCTTTTACTGGACTAAAGGCTTACCCACCATACTACTGTGATAACTGGCACAGGAAAAATATAATATTAACTGTTACTATAGCAGCCAACAGAAAATCTCAGCATCAAATTTAATTTGCCTTCCCTTATGTCTTTTTTAGATAGCAAGCTACTTCATCATATTGGGTGGTGATCTAACACAGGTTAGACCATGCCGAATGTTAGCACACATCATTCCAACACAACACTTAAAACAGCTCATACAAAATGATTAAGATTATGGGCCTAAAAGGGAAGCAGGTGGGAAAAATGTAATGTAAAGCCAGGGAGACGTAATCAGCTACTGCTATGGTGAGTATCTCACACAACTTTACTTTAATAGTCACTGTTCCTGTTTTCAACATACTAAATAGGTACTATAATGAACAACAAATCTAAAATCCAGGAGGGATTCCAGCCAACATCCCACGGACAATTACCACATTGAAGTTTCCACGGATCTTGAAAACACCATCCAGTTTATAATGCTTCACAAATGTGTGGACAGAAAACATTACTGTTACCTCAAAGATAATACAAAAAATAAATAAATAATGCTGAAAAATGTAGCTGGCATTGCTTCTGTCTAGAAGAATGAACCCTGCCCATGCATTGAATAGTCTTAATGTCATAATTATAACAGAGAGTTATAAACAGATAAATAAATAGTTGGTCAGGTTTCCTAGTATCTTTGGTTCAGGTAATATATGCAAACAGTTGCTCCCTAGGATCTGTTATGCAAATAATAAACTCACTTGCATCAGGACGATGAATGCAGAAGGAAGGAAGGAAGGAAGCAGGATTTTGGATTCAAGGCAATGTCCAGTATAACCTTAGCATTAAAGAGAGATAAGAAAAAAAGTGCTTTATCTTTATGGAAGATGGTATAAGGTTTGGGACAATTATAGGCCTGCTGGTCAGCAGTGAACTGGTTAAAGCCCATTTGGTTGAGTTTGAACTGATTGACCAAACAGGTCACTGACAAAAACATTTTTATATGGAGCAAATGTTTCACGCCCCTATGAAAGAGGCTGTGCCCCCTATGTACCTGCCACCACACCTCTTGTAAATAACATTGAGGCTGCTAAAGTCAAGGTGAGATAAAATATGTTCCAGTGGCCCGCCAATTCAGTCTAATAGCCTTAAACAACTGGGCTTCAATTGCTGATCAAGTAAATATATATATAGTTCAGAGCACATAAAAGCCTTCAGCTCAGAACATCTTCCAGCTGAAGTTATTATTACAAGGCATACAGTTTTCAGGAAGAGAAATGTCAATGACACTGATTAGCCAGCCTTAGAAAAAGATTTTCTTAAGGAAATCAGAAAATGATCCTCATTCAATCTCATGTTCTTTAGGATTTTAACAAGTAGAACTCCCCTACAAAATGCCTTAATAACATATGTAGATGATAAAGGACTATCCTAAAGAAGGCTTACTTAAACTGCAGAATCAGCTTGTATGGACAGATTAGCCAGACCCTTATAAAGCAGAAATGATAGACTATCAACAACCTGAGGAAGCTGAACCTGGAGAGGTGTTACAAGAGGGTACAGGATGTTTGGACCCTGCCAATTTGCCCATGACAAATTTGACCTCGGAGTTGGACCCAAATAAAAAAAATAATGTAAGTGAAGCTGAAGCACATCAAAGCATAAATAGGTTCATAGGTTCATAGGTTCATACTAGGCTGTGCCTCTGTCTAATCCCATCCACCTATCGAGATTCTTCTTGAAGAGATTCAGTGAGGTGCTCTGCCTCACATGAACTGGAATTCTATTAACCTGTCCCTCCAGCAAGTTCTATTTATTTCTGTGCTGAGGTTCAAGTCCCTCGGAGCATGTCCATTAATTCTGGATTTGACATAGCTTTGTATGTCAGGCTGGCATCTGTTTGAGACCCTTGATCCTCTTGGTGAGATACTTTTGGGGTCTTTCTCATCCCAAAGGCATTGTATTCTATGATGGGCCTGATGAATTGAGGTGGGCTATGTAGAAGGTCTTTCTAACCACTTTGGCAATGTGGTTTTCAAAGGAGAGATTGCTATCAACTTGGGTCCCCAGGTCCCTAATAACTTTCTCTGTACTTAATGGGTTTCTGCCTATGTGGTAATTTGTGGGCACATTGTTTTTGCCAAAGGGTATGACTATACATTTTTGGCATTTAGCTTTAAATGGCACCAGTTATCTATCTCTTTGAAGGATGTTTGTGTCAGCTAGTATATACCGAACAAGAGTGGTCCCAGGACAGAACCCTGTGGGATGCCACTTGTGACCGGTTTAGAGTCTGACATGGCTCCAGCAACTCTCACTCTGTGGGTTCTGTCTTTGAGCCAGTTTCCATCTTGTGACATAGGGGTTTATATTTAAGCTGGATAGCTTATCTATGATGGTCAAATGCCTTTGCAAGGTCCAGATAGGCTGTGTGGACTACCTTCCCTTCATCTATGGCTTTGGTGACTGTTTCGAAGAAGTCAACCAGGTTCAAAAGGCAGGATCTGCCCTTGACAAAGCCGAACTGTGTAGGATCTAGTGTCTGCAGGTCCCCAATGTCTTTGTTTATGAGCTCCATGATGATCCTCTCCATAGCCTTGCAGACTAAGCTAGTCAGGCTTATGGGGTGATAGTTTGCTCCATCTTTGTGGAGTGGGACCACTGTTGCTGCATTCTGTGGGCACATATCCTATAGTGAGGCTGAGATCGCTGTTTTATTTGAGGGATTAGTTCCTCTTGGAGTTCATGGGCAGCCTTCACCTGAGCATCAGAGATGTTTGGAAGGCAGCCCTCTGGATACTTGTTCTTTTGAAGTTTGCACTGAACCTGTCTGCCAGGATATTGGTGATGTCTGTGGGTTCAGTGTATTTTTTGTCATTTAGAATCAACTCAGAACAAGTCTGGGAGTTGCATCCCAGGTTCCTAACATAACTGAAAAAAGCCTTATGATTGTCTTTGGTGTCCTGTGCAATTTTTCTCTCAAAGCTGGCCTTGGAGGATTTTATGAGGGAAAAGAAAGACTGTTTAAACATTCTTAAAATTGGTTTAGACAGTCTTTTTCTTTTCGATTCATGTGCTTCGACTACACTTACTTTACAAAGAATGCAATTAGTTGAAATATATATAAAAAAAAAAACAATAACTGCAAAAAAAAAAAAAGGAAATAAGCAGTAGCAATAACATCCGGAAGTTCTAAGCACTAACTAGTCCGGAGTTACCATATAACGATAAAATTAACATTGTATAAAAATAAAAATTAACAATAAAAATACAATTAAGGCATTAAAAAATAAAGTATCCTTACAAATATAACCTACAATAAAAATGTAAACACACACACACACACACACACACACACATATATATATATATATATATATATATATATATATATATATATATATATAAAATGAACAGAAGCTCCGGACTAGATAATGCTACGAACATCCAGCTTAGTTAGCAAACCATTGTAAACAGAAATATTCTATAAGTTCTTGTAGCTGTGACTCCTTTACTGACCAGAAAATGAAAAGTCATCAACAAAACAACACTACACGAGAATTTTGTGTGCAAAATCTTTCTTAAAGTATCTAAGCCATCATCATATTGATTTCATTTAATTTTAAACAATTTATTTATAATACATAAAAGATTGATTAAAATATCAACATAATATAAAATAAAAAGTGTTTAATTTATTATAATAAATATGTTATAAAGTATGTTATAAAGTAACACTAATCATAGTATGTTAAAACATAACACTAGTTATTATATGTTAAAAGTTTATGTGTTATATTTATACTAACCAATGCAATAATTAAATTAAATAAAAATATTAAAGTAAAAAATATATATATTTACAATGAAAAATTAACAGTTATATTATTGAATAATTCATTAAATAATAACATAATGATAAAGTACTTACTAGAATATATTTGTGGTCAGACAGTCTGGGGTCAAATAGTACTGCTTCCTTACAAGATGATCATCTTGCCTGTGCAAAAATATATGTCATTTTAAGAGATAATAATTCTCACTATGTTTTCTAACAATTGGAGGAACTGTAATACATACCTCTCAATCTCTTAGCACAAGAAATCTGGACAAAGACTAAAATAATGAGCGACAAAGCCAAAGAATAGGAACAGATTTTAAATGTTCCTCTTATAAACTTAGAAAGTTGCTAGAATAACATGATTTGTGTTAGCATACATTTTCTATTTAGTGATTGCAATCCTCAGTGATTTGCCAGGAAAAAAAACACAAATGTTATGAGGAACAGAGCAAAAAATGTGGTAAAAATCTGGACAGTTGAGAAGTATGCTGTAACATCTGAAAAGACACGTATCCCCACATGGTAAGTAAATGCTGGCTACTATGATCCAGTCAGGTATAGGAATATAAGGTGCATATCATGCCTTATTTTTACACCAATGGGAAAACAATGGTCTTTTAAGATAAATATGAGTTTTGCATGGTAGGTATTTCAGCTTTTCTTCAAACTAACAGCAATTCTGCGGGGAAAAAAATGGTTGTATGGTATCACCTCAATCTGTTAGGGTGACATGCTTGAATTTCAGATGCACAGTTATATATTCTTGTTAAATTAAAAAAAATTGTTGTAAGGAGACAGGGCTATTGGTTTAGCCACTAGCATCTGTGTTAAAATGGAAAATCTTGTTTGTCTTGGTTGTCTTGGCTAGCAATAAGCTATGAGAATTAAGATGTGTTTGTTCTCTTTTTGCCTTTAGCATCTGCTTTATGCTATAAGGAAATAGACTTTAGCTCTGACTGATGCAAATGGTGTGGGTTGCACATTCATTGTTATGAGTCTGATTTGGAATAGAGGAAGCCAAAGAATTAGATAAGATTCAATTAGATGATAGGTAAACCGATACAGTTTTGTATGACTCAAAGTTTCCTTTACTAAAAGGCATCTTTGTTAACTTCCTGCTTCTGCCGTTGAGATTTTCATACTTAAAATGTCTGACACAGTAATTTACTTTCCTGGAATGTGAATGGCTTGAAAATACAAGCTCACTGGTATTTTTGCACCCATTTTTATGTTATAAAAATGGGATAAGAATGGTTGCCGCCTTCTTTGTTGATATACCATATGACTGTTGTACTATAAGACATTCAGAAATGGTCCTGGTCTGACTTGAAGGCTGTTACAGGTAGATGAATGGCAGGCACCTTTTTAACATTGATATATTGCTCCTTTGGGGATAGACAACATAAAGATCACAGGTGTTGCATTTTGAGATATTGCAGGTGGGTTTCCAAAGCATAATTCAAGGTGTCTGTAATTGATGTTCAGTTTGGAATCAGATGTGGAGAATAGGGTTGCCAGGTTTCTTTGCGGCTAAAACTGGACTAAAGCCACGCCCCTCGCATCACACATAACTCCACCCATTCCCACCCCCACTCCCGCCCATGCCCCACCTATTTTGTGACATCACAGTGACATCAGCTGATGGGACCACCCACTTTGATGACTTAAGGGAGAAAAGAACACAGGCGGCACTAATTGCACTGCTAGGCTGCTGCAGATGTAAGTACCAGTATTGATGAAAAGTGTCAATATGGTGCATTTTTCTCCAGTTATTTATTTTCTATGTTCCTAAACCTAATTATGGATGATCCATGGAGATAAAAGGTCAAGAGCTAGCAGCCTGTGCACATGGTGGTAAATCTGATTAAAAAAATCCAAAAAAAATGTAAGCAGTTATCTTTGCTATTAAAAAATTGTAAGTTTTGATTTACCCCAGATCGTTTAAGTCAATAACATCACTTTACTGCTCATTCAGAAATGATGATCTTAACATTCCCTTGCATTTTGAAAGTTCTGTCAAATACTGTTTGTACTGGGGCGTGGGACAGGTACTCAGTTGTTAAGATGTAACATATTTTCCGTTTCGTACTTCGGATTAGGAAGTGTCAGTCCTTGGCTGCGCCTGTATTGGGTGGGGGTCAATTGAGCTAAGTGTTACTGCCCCTAGTGTGATATTTCAGATGCTAGTACTTAAGATCTTGTACTGGGTCCGACTGACCTCCACTCTTTTCTTTACATGTCACATATGCAAAAAATGGGATAAAGGGGTTGTGGATGAATGGATTTCTAACAGGTGACATGTTTTATGTTACTTTCAAAGTATCGTCATAATCTCAGAAAAGCACACATACTTTAAAGAGTTTCATTAATGTTTTTCTATATCAGGGTTAAAACAGGTAACTTCCTACAACAATGCTCTAATACAAGTTTACGAAGATGCAGACTGGACCGCCACTATGCAGTTGTAAAATGGCAATAAGACTGAATGAAATATGACTCAAGCCTCTAGATCTAAGAAAGATGCACGTAGGAAAAGAAATCACATGCAGCTAGCACACTTGCCATTTTCTGAACATGGCAAAGAGATGGTTTTATTTTTCAATGTGGTCTCTTGCGACAGAATCAAGTGAAAGCAAAATAATGTTGGGTAACTGCAAGTGCCCAATAAGCAAGATGCACAATTTGTTTCATGGAATACGGTTCAACATAGTAGATGAGGATAATACAAATCAGGGTGTGTTAATTGCTAGCAGTATTACACTGCATGGTGAAGTTCTAAAATCAGTCTGAGTGTACTACAATGCAACACTGGGCAATGTTGGCAGAGTGCTTAACCATTTTAAATCTTGCTATAAGATTTCTATTGTCACTGCTTGGTAGTTGGTAGGATAATGATAGCTAAAAAATAGTACTGCCTTCCAGTGATATCTCTACAATCCGTATAGCAGAAAATAAAATTTGTCCATTTGTATTACATCACTGCCACTTAAGTTAATGTATGTACTGTCTAAACTATGTAGCTACCAGGAATACTGAAGTTAAAAGCATTTCATTGTTGTGTAGTAGCTAGTAGTGTATTTTCGAGCTGAATACATTTACTTTCTCCTCTCCTCTGGACTTCATGAGTTTAAATTTTTTAACTGGACAATTTATCTGAAAACCGGACAGTTCGGTCAAAAACCGGACAGCTGGCAACCCTAGTGGAGAAGGTAGTCCATGGCTGACAGCAATCTGCTTGTATCCTTTCTGGAATTCGTTCAGTAGGGCTGATTTAACTGAAGGATTTGTAAAAAAGACTGAATATTCTCTAAAGTTGCAAATTCCTGAGGTAGCTTTGTATCTTTTTCACATGCAGTTTACAACTGGGAAGCATGAGGGGAAAACACATGAAGCCCATGGCCTTTAGAAATGTCCTTGCAGACAAGTTTTTTCTGATTTCAGATGTGTAGAAAAGAAGTTGGTAATCAATTAAACCATGTCAGTTGTCCAGCATTGCATGTAGAGATGTCTTGGTCTTGAGAGGGAAGTCATTGTTACTTCTGGCAAATGACAGACATATCATTTAACAAAATCCTTAGTCTGATGAAATGCAAAGTATAAGATGTGAAGTCATTTGGTCTGACTCAAACAGTTTCTGTAGGTGATTTCAGATGCTGATTCCATTCAGTCTCAGGTAAGCTGTAAAGTAATTGTCTCAGACTTTGTGAGCACTCAAGTCATAGGTTCAAACACTGAGGTGACAGATGAAAGTAGAGATGTTAGCTAAAAAAACAGAAAAAGTATGATAACTAATTACATGCATTATATACAGGTGTGTGTGTGTGTGTGTGTGTGTGTGTGTGTGTGTGTGTGTGTGTGTGTGTGTGTGTGTGTGTGTGTGTGTATGTGTGGCCTGTATCTTTGTCTGTTTGGATCAGAGGGTAGCAGAGTCTGTCTGTCTGCCTGTCAATCTCTTAATGTATATCTATAAAAATAATATTTACATACATATCTCTGTGTGTGTGTGTGTGTGTGTGTGTGTGTGTGTGTGTGTGTGTGTGTGTGTGTATGTGTGTGTGTATGTATATATATATATATATATATATATATATATATATATATATATATATATATATGTGTGTGTGTGTGTGTGTCTGTGTGTGTGTGTGTGTATAAAAGCATACATAGAAATATATCTACATTCTAACAATGCAGTCACAGTACTTTATTTTGAATTTTGTTTTGTCGTGATTTGTCAAAACTGCCAAGACTTCTATGGAGAAAGATGACACTGCACTTGAGTGTTTTTTTCCACTTTTCCCCAAAGTAATGTAACTTTCAAGCTGGTGGAAATATAAAGTAATCATTTAGAATGTCGGCACACAGAGTACTGAGCCCTAAAAAGTAGTAATGGAATGACTGAAAATCCGGGCTTGTATATACTAAGTCAGACAGTGCCATTTCTAGGAATATTCCCCTTTCTCCAACTTATGGTGATCTTGAAGTTCATATATATCTGTTTAGGGGATGTGTGAGGCTTGATCCCCATTCCCCACATTGGGGCACAGAGGGGTTTCCCTCTTCTCTTCTTCCATATTTTGGGCTTTTTTGTGATATTTTGAGACTCAGCAATCTGAATCATGACATTTTAATAGTGAACTGTATGTAGTCGGTGAAGTCACTCACATGGGGAGGGGGTGCATGGAGCTTGCATCCCTGAACATTTGTTTTATTGATACTGGAAAATCAGTTGTGTGTAACTCGCTATGAAGTAAACATAGGGAAAGATACACACACACACACACACACACACACACACACACACACACACACACATATATATATATATATATATATATATATATATATATATATATATGGGTCTACTTTGTCTGATAGAAAACACATTTCACTGAAGCTCATTTTGTCAAAGCCTCATTTCACTGAAAATAAATTGCCTGAGCACAAATCACTGAAAGCTCACTTCACTGAAAACTCATTTGACTGAAACTCATTTCATCTAAACAGGTATATGCCCTGTTCCCCATTGTAGTGCGATGCTGGAGTTAGTATATATAGTAAGGGGGGGTGTGGGGGGCATAGCCCCCCCACCTATTTTAAATGTTGTAAACCATAGACATGGATTCTTACAAGTCAAATGAATGACTCTTTCCAGAAAATAATATATACCCAAATCATGTGGGGGGCTATGCCACCCACATCCCCCCTTACAATATATACTAACTCCAGGATTTCAGTACAGTGGGGGAACAGGGCATATACCCATTTAGACGAAATTAGTTTCAGTCAAATGAGTTTTCAGTGAAGTGAGCTTTCAGTGAATTCTGCTCAGGCAATTCATTTTCAGTGAAATGAGGCTTTTTGACGAAATGAGTTTCAGTGAAATGTGTTTTCTATCAAACAAAGTAGACCTGTATATATCTATATCTATATATATATATATATATATATATATATATATATATATATATATATATATTTATATGCACATATAGTATTCATAATCTCAGCCTACCCCACAGCAGGGTTGTGATAGTGAGTAAAAGAGTACATTCAGACAGCAGTTGCAGAACCTACTA
>NC_056744.1:1582730117-1582760117 GCF_019279795.1 Protopterus annectens | reverse complement strand
ATTTTTATGATGTTAATTTTTTAAGATGGGCAGTAAAAAGGTTTTGGATTTTAGACTTTCAAGGTTCTAAGACATTGGGAAATGCTCAGTAGCTGTGGCCTTCTTTTCTAGTTCTACAGTTTTATAATTAATGTTACTTATATCTCGTTATGAAGCACTGTACAGTAGTATTTAAACAAAGAGGTATCCACTTATCTAGGTTGCCTCTTTAGTGGTAACTGTACATACAGTATCAGGTAAATATACAAAGCATTTATTTATTTTATTTGTATTTACTAACTGGGGTAGACCACTGATTTCCATAGACCTTTTTCAGTCTCAGGCTCTCAGCCCAGCCCCAGGAGCTGCTGTCTGATGAAGTGACTTGCTTTGAGTCACACAGGTATTTGAGGGACTCAAACCCTGCACCATGGATCACAGGAAGCAGCTTAATAGCTCCTTTATCCTCTGCGTCAGTTGCCAGACAAATGATACAATTATGTTGGCTTTTGACCAGACAAATGATACAATTATGTTAGCTTTAGTCAGTAGGTAAAATATTAAGCAAAGGAATAATTTGAAATGTGTTCTTATTATCTGTTTTAGCAGCAACAGAGCTCTTATCTTCCTAGGTTAAGAATTTTTGTCTTTGAGAACTGTTGACCTTAGGAAGCATTTGCCAGACAGAATGCTGAATGAAAACAGCAGTTAGAGGAGACTGCACTGAAGGAAATCTGATATCTCACCTCCTCCCCTCTCCCCTACCCGTGACATGTCTTTTACGTCACAGTTCCAGCAGAGTTTAACCTTGGGAAAACAAGAAGCAGGCAGAGAGGTCAGAAAGCAAATTCTGTTAGATTACCAAGGGATCACGGGAACAGAAACAGAAAGAAACATTCCTGCTTTATAAAACTTACTCAGCTTTTTGTTATTTATTTATTTATTTATATATTTTGACAGATGGCAACATATATGGCTTAGTTGCTGGTGACCTTTACACTAACAAACATTTGTATGTATGCATATCTTATCTCTGCACCCCTTTATCTGTTATGTAACATTAAGACTGCAGAAAGTGAAATTTACAAATTAGTGCAACTGTGACATTTCAAAGCCTGATAATCCACTATACATCTGTTTGTAAACCCTGTGAAAAATGGGCCCACAGTAATTGGGAAGCAATGAAGGAGGCTATACCGAGCAGTACAAACTTAGTATGTTCTGAAATGTGCTTTTAATATTGATTGCACGGAGCTTCCTACAGGTTATAAATGCTGTATGGTTGAATTAGTGTCCACTTTTGACCTTACAATTTCTTCATGAGCCATTGTGTCAGTGTCAGATCACTGATTTAATACTGCAGGAATAATGCGAGCCTTCTCCTTCTGTGAGCTTGTAATTAATAATCAAGCTCATTTTGTAGGTCATAGCAAGGAGAATGAAGTCATAAATGGCACTGGCTGAAAGCTGCCCTGGTGAAATTATAAGTAAGTTTCAGGAGGTGGAATACGACAGTGTGCCCTCCCATCCGTAAAACTGCTAGGAAGCCAGTACTGGCATCTTGTCCAACTTTTAAGAGAAATTTGCAGAAACATGCTGCTGTGATGTTATGTTTAACACACTCATTTTAATGTATTAAGCATTCGTCAGGCTCCAGCATATTTGTCTCCACTGCCAGCAGAGCATTTTGAACCTAAAGATTTTATTGGGCAAAAATTTGTAGACCGTCATTAAACTCAACACACCGTTCTACCAGTTTTGCACATTTTTTCAAAGGTGGACAGGGCAGACAGAAACTTAAAAAGTGTAAAAAATATTGCAATGGTTGCAATGCTTCATCTCTCTGGCACTATTCCCGGATCAGAAGCTGAACGGCCTGACCAGTATGCTATGGAAAATCACGGAAAAAAGTCATAATGGAACTTACCTGGAATGACATAGGAGATTCTTAGTTCTATTACATATCTTAAAATATGGGATCCTTAAGGAGAGAGTTTGCGTTTTGTATCTTGTGCCATACTTTGAAGAACTTAATGGCAGCACTTAAAGGAAGGCTGAAAGCGAATTGAATGCTGCTTATCTTAGAATTGCTAATGCATTCAGCACTATTCCATACAGGGGAATAATTTAAAAAATTAAAAGCATTACATGGATAGAGTACTGGTTAAGTTACAGGACATAATTCAAGGTGTTGGGTTACCTCAGTGGATCCTGTCTGGGCATCCTGCAGAGTTCTATAACAGCAGAAAGAAGAGAGAGAGACTTTGCTTGATTATAAGTACCTGTTTTTGCTTTATTTAGCTTAGTTTTGCTTGCTTCACTTTCTTACAGCTGTTTTACAAGCTTTGGTATTTAATTTAACTGTTTTCTGCTAATTTTGATTACTGCACTTTACTGAATAATTTTTTTCATCTGCATTTACTGATACAGGCTACACATTCAAGTGCGCTATCCTTTTAGAGCCTTATAAGTGAAATTTTCTACTGTATTTACTGTACTTCTGCTTTTGTATTAAAAAAAAAAAAAACAAGGAAAAAAATCATATCTACTTGCTCGTTTCCCACCTTTTTCTCAAACTAGAATAGTCCGAATTTTAGGACTGTATTTTGTGTTCTAAGTTGTCCAGAACTTGCTGAGATAAAAGGAAGTCTTTTTGCTTATCAGTGGGAGTGGTAAGCTCTGAGCAGCCTATCTATCGCTAGAGGAGTGGTTTCCAGCTCAGAAACTGTATTTTATTGGCCTTTTTGTTCTGCTTCTATCCCTTTCAACTTTCTGACTTAAAACCCCGTGTTTACGTGGGTTTGCATGTTGTGCAGTGCCACTAAGCTAGGGTAAACTATTACCACGGCCTTAAAGTTTGCTTTTCAAATTTTCCCTTAAATCTTGCTAGCTTTCATCTTTGAGTGCTCATATCAGACCTCTAAACCCAGCACTAACCCAGAATCTCTCACAGCTGGCATTTTAAGCACACCAACTGCTAGTAGCACTAAAAAACATCCATAAAGGAAACAAAAACAGCTTCAGTACTTAAAAGGAAGCAAAACAGCTCCAATAGTTAAATAACTAAACACCTATCCAGGCATTTCTAAAGGTCAGTTCCCTACACTTTCTCCTATTAACCAGGTGAACCTGGGCATCCTGAGGCAATGTAGCAATTGCCTCATGTACACAGACAACCCTCTACTCCTACCTCCAAACACATCCACTTGTGAGAGATGGACGTACATAGCCAAGCTAGAGGCCACGCTGTCTCAAACCAAGACTGGGATAGCCAGTCAAGAGGAGAAGGTTACCACATACATCACACCTCAAAGAACACATAGCTCCCCGGATCACACACCACCACACCTCTCACATAGTAACACAAAACATACACCCACTTTTGCGGAGGCTGTCAATAAAAATCTGCCCAAACAACAAAGACCTCTGAGGCAGAAACGCAAGCAGCCCTCTCATCCTAATACAACCCCCAAGACACATAGACCACAAAAACAGTGTGCCACTCAGCTTAAGCCCATATGGCAAAACACTTTACCCAATACAATAGTCATAGGTGACTCAATAGTAAGGCACACTGATGTCCCACTCACTAGGTTGAATAAGGAGAAGGTTACGGTCAGCTGCCTGTCGGGTGCCAGGATTCGCCACATAACACACGCACTTGGGTCGCTTGGCCGACAGGTTTAGTGCAAACTGTACCCCCCCTTCACTCCCTAAAGGGCCCATCCCAATACCCGAGGAATGCCAAATCCCTAATATCACAGCTGCACAGGTAGAAAACACACAATCCAAAGCCAACAATACAGCTTCCATGGCACCTGATAATATACCTGGCTGTGTTCTACACAAATTACAAAGGGAATTGACACCACACCTGAGTGCCTTGTTCAACCACAGCCTTACTTCAGGCTTTGTCCCCTCTGAATGGTGCACCACTACAGTCATTCCTCTTCACAAAGGGGGAGCAACTACTGACCCTGGAAAATACCGCCCCATCAGCCAGCAAGCTTGATCTGAAAGGCCATGGAGCACATCATTATGGACCTCATAAATAGGGATATAGGGAACCTTCAAACCTCTACTTCTCTGAAGTTCAGGCCAACACCAAGGGACTCTGGTTAACCAAATTCACGGATGACTGCAAACTGGGAACTATTATTGATTCTCAAGCAGATGTAGATATCCTACAAAAAGGCCTTACAGACACCAGCAACTGGTGTCTGAACCATGGTCTTAAGCTCAATGCTACAAAGTACATCATCATCCCCACTGGGAAAAACACGGTGCACACAGACTACCACATTGACGGTAGCCCACTCAACTCCCAAGGTTTGATAAGAGATCTAGGGACACAGGTAGATAGCAACCTCTCCTTCGACAACCATGTTGCCACTGTGGTTAGAAAGTCCTTCTATGTGGCACACCTCATTACAAAAGGTTTCTCATCCTGGGAGAAAGAAGTATAGTCCCCCTCTACTCATTCCTTATTAGACTCATTATAGAGTACAATGCCCCATTTGGCATGTACCTCACTAGACACCTGCAACAACTGGAGAGGCCACAGAGGTTCCTCACAAAGAGGATCCTAGGCTCAAACACATGCCCTATACAGACAGACTCAAAAAACTCCAGCTTTACTCTGTCTCATATTGCCTACTTAGAGGCAATCTCTGCCTGGCGTACAAAGCCATGTCTGACCCAGTGTTGCTAGACATGCTTCATCTGAAAAAGTCACAATCCCTCTGCACCACATGCTCCAAAGACCTCAAACTCATCACCACATTAAACAAGACCTGCTGGAGGGACAGGTTCCTAATCCAGAGACTTCTCATACTCTGGAATAAACTCCCCATTCATATCAAGCAAAGCACTTCACTAGCCCTCTTCAAGAAAAATCTTGACGAGTGGATGGGTAACAGGAAATTCACCCCGGGGATCACTTCAACAGCCTTGCTCGATAGGAGCACAAGGAACTAATGTCCGGCAACAGGATGACTGGGAATATTCTTGGGCTAGGCTTGTGTTGGCTCCAGGACCATTGGCCTAGTGCTCACATGTGAACCTATGAACCTCTGAAACTGTACTTACTAGTGTTGACCCACAATGCTACTGTTTCTGGAGACCCTGGAAAACATGAAGGTCCTACCGAACACCCTTATATTGAGTGATTTCAATTACCCTACCATTAACTGGAAAACTACTTGAGTACAAACTCCCAGGCTCAGCGCTTCCTGGAATTTATCAGCTCAAATGCCCTGGATCAGTTGGTAAACTCCCCTACCAGAGGCCACAACATATTGGACCTGGTCATCACCAACATGGGCGACAGGTGTTCCGTACCGGAGGTCAACCCGTCACTGGTTAGATCAGACCATAAACTAATCATCCTAGATGTCCACACCCCACCAGCACCCCAACCAAGGAAACCACAGTGAAAAACTTTTCTAAAGCAAACTTCACCTTACTTAAGACAGAGGTGGTAAGTTTCACAGCCCCCATGCTAAAGGATAACACTGCCCAAGATGCAGAAAATTATAATTGCACTCTATGAGCACCTACAAGGATGCATGGATCGTGCCATCCCTAGCAAAATTAAGACTCACTCCCCTAACAGAAAGAAACCAGTTTGGTGGACCCCTGCCATAAACAGGTTATACAACAAAAGGAGGAAACTAGTTCAGAAAAAAAGCAAATCCCAAGAAGGAAAGACATCCCTGATCAGTATCGGTAAGAAACTAAGATCCCTCATAAAATCAACCAAGGCTAACTTCGAAAGAAAAATAGCCAAGGATTCAAAAGATAACCACAAAGCCTTCTTTAGCTATGTCAAGAATCTAAGTGGCAACTTGCAGATATGCTCTGAGCTAGTGCAAAATAGCACAAAATATACTGAACCTACTGATATTGCCAACATCCTGGCAGATAGATTCAGTGCAAACTTCACCTCCCTCTCACCTTCTAAAGGGCCCACAACAATACCAGAAAAGTGAAGTGTCCCGGAAATCACAGAAGCACAGGTGAAAACAGCCCTTTCAAAAGGCAAAAACACAGCATCAATGGGGATAGATGGTGTCCCAGGCTGCGTCTTGCACGAACTACAGAACGAACTAACCCCCCCACCTAAACACGCTGTTAAACCTCAACCTCTCCACAGGCTACGTGCCCATAGAATGGCACACAGCAATGTTTATTCCGCTCCACAAAGGAGGGGCCACAACTGACCCTGGTAACTATTGCCCCATAAGCCTGACTAGCCTGGTCTGCAAGGCTATGGAGCACATCATCATGGAACTCATTAACAAAGACATCAGGAACCTCCAAACACTTGACCCGACTCAGTTCGGCTTTGCTAAGGGCAGATCATGCCTACTAAACCTGGTTGACTTCTTCGAGACAGTCACCAAGGCCATAGACGAGGGAAAGATGGTTCACACAGCCTACCTTGATCTCACCAAGGCGTTCGACACCATTCCTCACTCTGGTATTATAGAAAAACTCACTAGCCTGAACATAAACCCCTATGTCACAAGATGGGTTGCCAACTGGCTTACAGACAGAACTCACAAGGTAAGAATAGCGGGCTCCAGGTCCAACTCTAAACCAGTCACAAGTGGTGACCCGCAAGACTCGGTTCTGGGACCCCTACTGTTCGGCATATATTTCTCAGAAGTACAGGCAAACACAGGAGGACTGTGGCTAACCAAGTTTGCCGATGACTGCAAACTGGGAGCCATAATTGACTCTCCGGCTGACACAGACATTCCTTAAAAAGGCCTTACTGAGACAGACACCTGGTGTCAAAGTCATGGCCTCAAGCTAAATGCCAAAAATGCATAGCCATCCCGTTTGGGAAAAACAAAACACCCACGAATTACCACATAGGCGGCAGCCCCTTAATACAGAAGAGGTAATAAGAGATCTGGGGACCCAGGTGGATAATAATCTCTCCTTTGACAATCATATTGCCAAAGTAGTTAGGAAATCCTTCTATGTGGCCCATCTAATTACTAAGAGGTTCACATCTAGAAATAAAGAGGTTATAGTGCCCCTCTACTCATTACTCATCAGACCCATCATAGAGTACAATGCCCCATTTGGGATGTACCTCACAAGACACTTCCAACAGCTGGAAAGATCACAAAAGCACCTCACCAAGAGGATTACTTGCCTCAAACATATGTCCTATGCAGCCCGACTGAAAAAACTCCGGCTGTACTCAGTGACATATCGCTTACTCAGAGGTGATCTCTGCCTGACTTACAAAGCCATGTCCAACTCAGAATTGATGGACATGCTCCACCTAAAGAAATCCAAGTCACTGTGAGCCACGTGCTTTAGTGAGCTAAACTTTGCCACAAAAATAAATAGAACATGCTGGAGGGATAGATTCCTGTCACACAGACTCCCCATGCTTTGGAACAAAATTCCTAACTACATTAGGCAGAGCCCCTCACTAACACTCTTCAAGAGAAGCCTTGACGAGTGGATGGGTAACAGAAAATACACCCCTGGGATCACTTCATTGGCTCTGCTTGACAGAGGCTCAGTTAATTAATCAATGGGGTGGCGAAAGCTGACACACACTGGCTAGGCTTATAAATGCCCTCGGGCAGGTAGCCTAGTACCTACCTATGAACCTATGAACCTATGAGAGCATTTCTTTTGGAATATTCTTCTCAGGCATAAAAGTATGAAATGGGTTACTGATAGACAGGTATGCTGATGACTGTAAACAGGGTAACGTAATTACTTCAGTAAAAGATACTGAAGTTCTCCAAAAGTGTCTAGAAAAAATATACAAATGGTGTAGTAGCACTGACCAAAGACATTAACTGTGATTATAAAATAAAACAAAATCATAAAACTGACACCATAATTAAAGTTTTAGGAACAATGGTAGACAACAATTTAACCTCTGACCAGTTGTGTATCTGCCAAAGCCATAAAAGCATATTCCATAGCCCATATGATTTTAAAGGGCATGTCTAATAATTTATATCTTGCAAACCTGGCCAATTATTAACTACAATGCTGCATTCTGCAGCCTTCAACCAAGCCACCTGAAGCAACCTGAAAATGTATGATTCTTTACCAGAAAAATCATAGGGCTGTAAAACTTGTACTATTCTGAAAGGCTTCAGGAATTGTCACTATATTCTCTTTCTTGTCGGCTGCATAGAGGTAATATCTGTCTGGACTATAAGACAATGTCTGCTTTGGTTTAATTTGAAAGTATATTGCTAGAATGCATCACAAGAGAAATAAAACTAAATTGAGGAGCCTAGTTTTAAAAATAAATATCGATAACAGAAAAAAACAAATATATTACACAGTGCATTTCAAGATTATGGAATAAGCTTCCCTTAGAGTAAGAAAAAGTCAGTTAATATTTTTTGTGGAACATGGAGCAGACTAAACTCCAAAAATGGTAGAAACACAACCTTGTGGCTCATCCCCCAAACATCTTTGTGGTGCATAACAAGTTTTTTTATGTACGGCTTAGCACCACTATGCTTTAGTTTCATGCTAGGACATGCACAGCGACCACCATAAAACAGCAATATGAAGCTAAAACAGCTTTTAGAAGCTGAAAAGTACTTCTTGTTTCTACACAAAAAGCCAGACTGAAATGTTTAGTCCTTCAGAGGGTCACTTTACTTCTAGGTGCCATTGGTGTAGCAGCATTAAGTTTTTATAGCTTTCAAATTTGTAAAAGACTTCATGCTTTTACACTTTTTTACTGTAAGTATTAACACAAGGGGGCAGCTGAAGATCCATGTGATACAAAGAATTATGATTGTGTTTCGCTGCTCATAAGTATGTAGTTATACATTCTCATCATGGATATCAAGAATCCCTTCTTTTCAATCTTGATATGAAGGTTTTGGCATCCATATCTTGAAAAAAATTCTAAGCTTGTTTCTTGCCTTTCCTGTAACGAGTCTAGTCCAGATACAGATTTGCTGTAACCAGGACTGTGTGTAAGCTTCTGAGCCCCCAAAGCCTTCCTGTGTTGGAGGGAAGCCTTCTAGCTTATCAGTGGGAGTGGTAAGCACTAAGTAGCCAATCTGCCACAAGAGTGGTTTCTGGCCCAGAAACTGTAGTTTATTGGCTGTTTGGGTAGTTTTTCCATCACTTTCAACTTTCTAGTTTATAAGCCTGTGTTTGCGCTTGTTTCCCACCTTTCCTGTAACAAGTCTAGTCCAGATACAGATTTGCTGCATTCAGGACTGTTTGTAAACCTTTGAGCCCCCAAAGCCTTTCTGTGTTGGAGGGAAGCCTTCTAGCTTACCAGTGGGAGTAGTAAGCACTAGGTAGCCTATCTACCACAAGAGTGGTTTCTGGCCCAGAAATTGTAGTTTATTGGCCATTTGGCAGTTTTTCCATCTCTTTCAACTTACTGGTTTAAAAACCCATGTTTGCACTTGTTTCCCATCTTTCTTGTAACTAGTCTAGTCCAGATACAGATTTGCTATATCCAGGACTGTTTGTAAGCTTCTGAGCCCCCCAAACCTTTCTGTGTTGGAGGGAAGCATTTTAGCTTATCAGTGGGAGTGGTAAGCACTATGAAGCCTATCTACTACAAGATCCGGGTACAGATTCTTAGTTTTAGCACTTGAATTTGCTTATTCATGCTCAGCACTTGTTCAGAACTTGTTGTTAGCACTAAATAAGCTACAAGTTACTACAGCACTCAACCTTCCTCTTTACCTAGAGGAAAACAGTTTTCGTACTTACTTTCTCACTTGCTTAGAGAAAAACAGCTCTTATACTCACTTTCCTCTCTTGTCTAGAAGAAAGTAGTTTTTTATTCAGGCATGTTCAAGGGTCAGCTCCCAGTGTTCTCTCCTGTCTGTCTGATGAATCTGGACATCTTGGGGCAATGTAGCAATTGCCTCATGTACACAGACAGCCCTCTCCTCTTATCACCCAACACCACAACCTCTGAGAGATGCACTTATCTAGCCAAACTGGAGGTAAAGCTCTCTCGAACCAAGATTGAACTTGACAGTCAAGAGGAGAAGGTAAACACTTGCACTACACCACACTCATCACATAGTCCCACTAAACCTACACCACCAAAATCCACACATAGAAGCACAAAAACATTCACGGAGGCTCTCAATAATAATCTGCTCAAGCAACAGAGACCTCCAAAGCAGAAACACAAGCAACCACCACCCCCTCAACACAACCCAAATGACACATAGCCCACAGACTCGGTGTGCTACTCAACCAAAGCCCATAAGGCAAAACAACGTACCCAACACACTAGTCATAGGTGACTCTATAGTCAGACACACTGATGTCCCACTCACCAGACTAAACAAGGAGAAGGTTACTTTCAGCTGCCTGTCGGGTGCCAGGATCCGACACATAACCCACGCACTCAGGTCACTCCACAACAAGTACAAATATGACTCTGTCATTGTCCATGTATGTGTGAATTACCTGAGATGTACCTCCCTGGACTACATGAAAAGAGACATGGAAGAGCTCTCCGATCTTGTAGCCCAGGCAGGTATGACCCTAGCCTTGAGTAGCATCCTGCCATCACCCAGAATGATACCGCAGTACAAGGAAAAAATGAGAGACTTCAACAATTGGCTAAGCTTCTGGTGTCATTCTAAGGGGATCCAGTATCTGTCTGCCTGGGATGACATGGTCAACAGACCACAATGCTTTGCCAGAGATGACCTGCACCTGTCACCCCTGGGATTCCAGATACTGGCTAAGGTTCTTGCTGCCCCTATAGTACCATTTTTAGGCAAGGTTCAGATGACAAATTCACCACCATAACAGGAACAGGCAAGCAAAAACTGAGGGTAATGCTACTCAATGCTAGAAGTCTAAATCTCAAAATGCACTCCCTCGAGGCACTCCTTAAAATGCAGAATATCGATATCTGTGCAGTGACTGAGACCTAGTTCAAGGCTCCAGAGAGCACCCCTGCATTACTAGGCTATAACTCATACCACACTTTTTGGCCACCTAACCTGGACCAGAACACCAAAGGTGGAGGTGTGTCCATATTCATTAAGGATATCCACACCTCCAGGCTAGTTGCTCAGCATAATGCATCCGAGGTTATCCAAGTGCAACTAACTTTGAGCAAAACTACAATCCAAATTTTAGCTTGCTAAAGATCCCCAACCATGCCCCAGGATTCCCACTCCTCTTTTCTTGATATACTGGAAAATATTAAGGTTCATCCAAACACCCTAATAATGGGCGATTTCAACCACCCCACCATTAACTGGGAAAACTACTCATGTACCAACTCCTTCGCTCAACGTTTTCTGGAATTCATAAATTCCAATGCCCTGGATCAATTTATCCACAACCCCACCAGAGGCAACAATATCCTAGACCTAGTCATTACCAACATGAGTGACCAGTGTTACACACCTGAAGTCAACTCCTCGTTGGTCAGATCTGACCATAAGCAAATCACCCTAGATATTCACATCCTGCCCCCAATTCCCAGTAACAAAATCACGGTAAAACATTTCTCCAAAGCCAACTTCATGCTTCTTAAGGCAGAAGTGGTGAACTTCATGACACCCATGCAGATGGACAATACAGTTAGGACTGCTGAATCCTGCACAAATGCACTCTATAAGCACTTACACGAGTGCATGGATCGTGCTATCCCAAGCAGAACCAAGATGCTATCTTCCAAAAAAAGGAAGCCAATCTGGTGGTCCCCTGCCATAAACAAACTCTACAACAGAATTAAGAAACTGTTGCAAAAGAGAGTAAAATCCCATGAGTGGAGGAGTTCCTTGGTCAGCCTCAGTAAGAAGCTGAGGTCCCTTATAAGATCCTCCAAAGCTAGCTATGAAAACAAAATCGCCACTGATTCTAGGGACAACCACAAAGCATTCTATAGCTATGTCAAGAATCTTAATGGCAGCACCCAGATCTGCTCCGAGTTACAGCACAACGGCATGAAAATTACAGAACCAACTGATATTGTCAATGTCCTGGCAGGTAGGTAGGTTCAGTGCTAACTTTACCCCCCTCTCACCCCCTAAAGGGGCCATAACTATACAGGAAGAATGCAGAGTCCCTATAATCACAACTACACAGGTAAAAGCTGCACTCTCTAAAGCCAAAAACACAGCATCCATGGGACCAGACAACATCCCAGGCTGCGTTTTACATGAACTTCAGAACGAACTGGCTTCCTACCTAAGCACCATGTCCAATCATAGTCTCACATCAGGCTTTGTGCCCACTGAATGGCGCACAGCAACAGTTATCCCACTCCACAAAGGGGGAGCCACCAGTGATCCTGGGAACTATCACCCTATTAGCCTGATGAGCCTGTTCTGTAAGGCCATGGAATGTATCATCATGGAACTCATAAACAAAGACATTGGTAACCTCCAAACTCTGGACCCCACCCAGTTCGGGTTTGTGAAAGGCAGATCATGCCTCCTGAACCTGATCGACTTCTTTGAGGCAGTCACCAAAGCTGTAGACAAGAGTAAAGTGGTTCACACAACCTAGCTTGACCTCGCCAAGGCTTTTGACACCACCCCCCATTCTGTAATTATAGCTAAACTCACTAAACTAGGTATAAATCTCTATGTCACAAGATGGGTTGCCACCTGGCTCACTGACATGACAAAACCTGCACTGTAAAAGTTGCAGACTCCAAATCTGACTTCAAATCAGTAACAAGTGGAGTACCACAGGGTTCAGTCCTGGGACCTCTCCTGTTTGATATCTACTTCTCTGAAGTACAGGCTAACACAGAAGACCTTTAGCTAATGAAGTTCGCAGATGACTGCAAACTAGGAGCCATAGTTGAGTCCCCAAATCATGTGAACGTCCTACAGAAGGGCCTCACTGAGACAGATGCTTTGTGTCAGAGCCATGGCCTCAAGCTCAATGCCAAAAAGTGCATTGTTAACCCCTTTGTTAAAAAATCTGTACCCATGAACTACCACATAGGCAGCAGTCTACTTAATGCCAAATGTGTGATAAGAGACCTGGGGACCCAGGTGGACAGTAGTCTGTCCTTTGATAATCACATTGCCACAGTTGTCAGGAAATCCTTCTACATGGCACACCTCATCACAAAAGGGTTCTCATCTAGGAAAAAATAGGTCATTGTTCCCCTCTACTCAACACTCATTAGACCCATTATAGAGTACAATGCCCCTTTTGGAATGTACCTCACAAGACATCTGCAGCAGCTGGAAAGCCACAGAAGTACCTCACAAAGAGGATTACTGGCCTCAAACAGATGCCCTACACTGACCGTCTCAAATTCCAGCTTTACTTCTTAGCATATCGCCTACTCTGAGGTGATCTCTGTCTAACATAAAAAGCTATGTTAAACCCAGAGCTGTTGGAAATGCTACACCTAAATAAATCCCAATCCCTCCAAGCTACATGTTCTAGGGACCTAAACCTTATCACCACAATAAACAGGACATGCTGGAGGGGTAGATTTCTGTCCCAGAGACTTCCCATACTCTGGAACAAGCTACCCATCTATGTCAAGCAAAGTTCTTCATTAGCACTCTTCAAGAAAAATCTTGATAAGTGGATGGGAAATAGGAAATACACCCCGGGGATCACTTCTGTGGCTCTGCTCGACAGGGGCGCAGGAAAATAACTTTCTTGGGTGGAGTAAGCCAGGGAACCTTGTTGGCTAGGCTTTCTTAGGCCCTTGGGCCGATAGCCTAGTACCTACCTATGAACCTGGTTATGATCAGTAACCCAGTCATAATCTTCTATATATAGATCTAGGGAGCCTGGACATATAGCTTGTACATTTAATGACATTAATGGACTTAGAAATGACAAGCTAGCTTTCTTGTCTGTAAGCACTTCATTAGGTCATAAAATTTGGTCAGCAGCTCAGAAGCATCGAAACTTGCTGTTAAATTTATTTTAACAGGTTCTTTGAGTCACATTTTTCTCTCAAGTTTGAAAGCCACTAGTTTACTGGTGAAGATGTATCCGATTCTATGAAATAACATTCACAGAATAAGAAATGAAACATATTTTAACTGACTGTCTTTAAAAATCATAAAGGACACTGCAGGATATGGATTTTAGGGTATAAACCCGCTTTTACTAAAAGTCAAGCCTTATGATACTATGTAAGGCAGAGGTAACCTATAATAACTCAGACCTTACCACAATTTTCTGCTTGAACATTGCAAAGTCAGAATATAACTATACCCCACTTTTGAATGTATACAGAGACATTTGCAATCCTCTCTCTATCAAGGTATCACAAGAGGGGCACATTAGAGATTTCATAGTTATACTACAACGCTGATGTCATGATTCTGTTATATCACGCTAGTAAGGTCAGAAAAGTGCTGTCTAATTGTGCTGGTCAGAATGCTACCACATGTCCTCAGTGACGTCAAATACTGTTGTAATAGTACTGGTGTCAGAATGCAACATCACCTCTTCAGTGACACCAAAACATTCTTACATCACAGTACTGAATTCAAAATACAACCACACCTCCTCAGTAACATCAGAACACTGGCATGTCACAGTACTGATGTCAGAGTGTTACCACATCTTCTCGGTGACACCAAATACTGTTGTCACAGTACAGATGTCAGAATGCAACACTATCTATTCAGTGACATCAAAACATTGTTACATCATAGTACTGAAGTCAGAGTGCAACGACACCTCCTCAGTAACATCAGAACACTGGTATGTCACAGTACTGATGTCAGAGTGTTAACACATCTCCTTAGTGTTGCCATTGCAATACTGTTATAGCAAAGTACCAATGTTCAAATCTACCATACTTCCAAGGCAATACCAGAATACTCTTATGTTACAGTGTTGATGTCAGAATGGTACCACACCTCCTCAATGACACCAGAACACTTCTACGTCATAGTAGTCTGTCAGAACTGCACTGTACCCCAATATTAATTTCAGAATTCTACGGTCCTGCTATGAGAAGGATTTTAAAGTAAAAATATTTGAATACTGTACAACATTTTTTGGTGTACCACATTGCTGACATCAACATGCCACTATATGCCTGCTCATTATGTTACAATGCAATGGTGATTTCCAAATGCTGCAGTACACATAACAGAATGCTGCTATACCACAATAGAAACACTTTCCAGAGCTTTTCAGAGCTTTCATACCAACAGAGAGATGGAGGCTGAGCCCTGAAAGGGCAATGCTAGGAACAACAAATAAAAAGTCCACAGCTTAGCAAGAACAACACACCAGGAAAAAAAGGGGAATAGAGAGAGGACGTGGCTACTGCAGCAGTGATCATTTGAACACCTCCTGTTATAGAAAGTTTACTTACACAGCTGTACTATGTTCTTCATGTTGATCCATACCATAGCTTACAAATTTTGGGAGGTGAAAGGAAAAGATTTCAGAAGGACCTGGAGAATGGCCCTAGCAAAGCCTGATCTAGACCTAGTGAAGGAATCAAGCTTCTATTAAGATCCTATCATCCAGGCAGCCAACTGAAGCTCATTTGGATCAGGGACTATCAAACACCCTGATCTTTTGTGAGTAGATCCATTCTATGACAAAGCTTGTGTTAACTGCCCCTGGCCGTTTCCAAAGGAAGGGAGAATCACTCTTGTCTGGGTCTGAAGGGACTTGCCACAATAACCTTGGGGGGGGGGTATTCCTCCTGAATCTTCAGAAGTACTCTGGATATCAGTAGAAAGGTTGGAAAAGCATACAGGAACATTTCTGTCCAAGGAAAGGAAAATACTTCTCTCTTCAAGGCCTTCTTGTATGGGGTCTTGGAGCAGAATATTGTCAGCTGATTGTTCAGAGAGGAGGCAAATAGGTCTACTTGACAAAGACCCCACTGATGGATGAAATCTTGGAAGACCCCATGATCAGTTTCCATTTGTGAGGGTCTGCCCTTGTCCTGCACAGCTTGTCTGCCACATAATTTTGCTCTGAATTAATGTAGGATGCCTGTCAAGTAAAATTGTGCTGTAAAGCTACATACCAAGCTAACATGGCTAATCTGCAAAAGGGGTTACAACTTGGTTTCTCCTCACTTGTTGATGTACCACATGACTGTGGTATTATCTGTACCAACTTGAAGAGGTCTCTGGGACCAAAGATGGTTCAGAGAGATGAGTACCTTGATCAGGACAAGCATCTCATGTATCTTTATGTACTTGCATCTGTTCTTGGTGTCCCACACACCTTGCGGTTGTATCCCTCCTGAAACTGCTTCACAAGAAAGTATAAGGAATCTTTAATGACTGACTGCTTTGGAACAAGTAGGGAGAAGGGGAGATGTGGATTTAAGGATATTTGTTGTCTCTACTAAATGATTTCTTCCTGACAAACTCCAGGACTGGGATTTGAAAAGACAAAGGATGTTGGTGTTGGGACCAAACAGACTTCAGTATCATTGTAACTTTCTGATGTGGAGTTTTGCCAGGGGTATCATGCGAAACATAGATGACCCAAAAATCCTAAGGTATTCCCTTATAGTGATCAAAGTCTGAGTGAAAACCCTTAGAAATAGCTCTAGATATATATATACTATTTTTCCTGTGGAAGAAAAGCTGTTTGAACTGAGGTGTCTAGTTGACAACCCAGGATCACAATCCTGTATGAAGGAGTCAAAAAAGACTTTTGAATGTTTCTTGGAATCCCAGCTTGTGTAAGAGATCTGTCACCCAAAATGTGGATACCCCGTAATTTGCTATGAATTATAACTGGAGCTAGACAATTTGTGAACCATCTTGATGCTGCAAATCATCCAAAGAGTAAGGCAGAGAATGATAGTGTGATCCAGGCAGACAAATCCTTAAGAAATGCCAGAAGTCTGGGTGAATAGGGATGTGATGATCAAAAATCTTTTAAATCTTGAGTTACTAGGAAACTTGAATGAAGAAGAAGATGTAACGAGTTGTGAGGTGACAGCATTTTGAATTGGTCACTATCATAAACAGGTTTAGGAAAGAAAGATCTAGAAATGGTCACCAAACAGTTTTTTTCTTTAGCATTAAAATCATCCTTGAATAAAAACTTTTTTCCCACCTGGAGAAACTGGCTCTGTTACTCCCTTGGAAAGCATGTGATAAAGGAGAGGTGGAAATAAAAGAGCCTGGACCAGTGGATGAGAGATTGCCTCCTGGAAAAGAAGAGTTTCCTCTTACTAGGTCAATGACCTTGATGTTCTTCAGAATCCATTTATTTGAAACTATTTGTTTCCAAAGAGAAAAGGGGATATTCAGTTGGGGTGGGAGGGAAGCGGGGTGGGGGCATGGGACAAGGTTCCTTAAATAGTCAAGCTGACTTATTGGACTGTCCTTGGTTTGGAAGGGTCCTAAATTATTTTTGGAACTTCCTTTCCGTTTTTCCTTAAATGTCTGTTTAGCTGCATTTTGTTGAGACTGTTTGTTTTGTTTTTGGCCAAAATTGGATGAGAGGTTAGAGAATCCAAAAGAAAATTTGGAAAAGGAGAGTTGAAAAAAATCTGACATTTTCCCTGAATCAACTTATCTTTCTGATCACACTTTTGATCACCTTTGCAACAGAAGGGCCAAAAACTAAACCTATATCCAAAGGTGAATTTAAAAACTGATTTATAACATAATTTGGGAGTTTTTGAGAATGCAGTCAGGCAAACCTCCTCAACACAGTACCAGTGAACAGAGCTCTTGAAGAAGTATCAACTGAATCATACACACACACTGTAAACAATGAGTAGTGACCTGTAAAATAGAAAAAAAACTAAATTATTTAAGCAGAGTTTTCCTCAAAAAGGGAAACTGCAGACAAAACATTCCTCATATTTCACAACTATTCAGAACAAACCTTAACATATGAGCCTGATGATTCAAAAGTATGAAAATAAAAGTTGCAGAAGCATATACCTTTTCCCATACTTATCAATATCAGAAAGAGTAGGACTGGAAGTAACTAAATGTTTAGCAGCAGTAGGATTAACTAAAGCTATAGCTGCTGGATCAAGTTTGGGAAGAATATTATTTTATATATATATATATATATATATATATATATATATATACTTACAAGACTTAGGAACTTTATACATCCTATCTGCCATTTTAGGGGCAGCTGACTAACTATCAAGAACATTGCAGCAAATACACATTTTCTAAAGCTGACAGAACTGCAGGAATAAGTGAATGTTCTGGAAATTCCTTCTGTAACAGCTCATAGGATTTTCTGACAGACTGAGAAATCTCACTGTTCTTCCTTTGAAATCCCTAGGGCATTCTGGAAGTAATCTTAGAGAAACACAAACCCTAACATGGAGAATCAGAAATTGAGCTCTCCTCTGAGTCTGAATCAGAAATCTAAGGAGAAAATCCTGTATCTCTCCTTTCATCTTCCTGCCTAGATTCAAAATCTTGAATCTCTTCAGGAAAAGTGGTATCTTTCTTTTACCAGAAACTATTTTATAAGAAGGATCAATAGCTGGAATTAAACCTGGAGCCAGATAAAGTAAATTACTCTTGTCCAAGGAAATTTGAGGTTATTGGTACATGTTGATACATGTTTAGTTTTCTTTTTACTTTTGACAGGAAAAATGGGGCCAACAGTTTTATTAATGGCAGCAGCAGCTTCCCCAGCAAATGGCAGAACATTCTGACAAAACAGGAATGCCTTCCCTGTTTCCTGTCAAGGGACAGACAAGACTAGCTCACCCTTGGCCATTAATAGGACCCCAAACAGCCACAAAGTACATGGCTAATCCCAGTCCATAGTGGCTGTAGGTGCTACAACACAGTGATCTGGGTTAAAGATGAGTGGTCTGAGGTACAACAAATGGCCACAGCAGAGTCACCCACCTGCGACTAAGGCAAATTGCTAGCCTGCTGTGATGGCAAAGGCTGTTTGCTTAACTTTTTATTTTTCTCTCTGGCTTTAAGATGGACCAACCATGGGACCAAAGGTTTTCCATGGTCAAACCAAAAATGGTGCTTCTTTCTGGGGGAAAACATAAAGCAAAAGCAGGTAAAATTTTAAAGTCTTTAAAAGGCACTTTTCACAGAAAAATACTGTAAAAAGCATTTTAAAACACTTTGCTAGCCCCAGAAATTAAAATAAACACAATTTCCCCTCAGAAAAATATATTTTAAATGCTTTAAACAACTTTTAAACTGACAAGGAAAAAGAGCATTCCCATTTAAAAGTACAATACTGTCTTGTGACAGTCCATTATGACATAAATTCCTCGCCTTAAAATAACTTTACTGAACAGGAAAGTGTTATCAAAAAACATTTTTTTAAAAGGATGCTTTCTTTTTCACTAAAAGGAATGTATCTGCCTAGCAAAGGAACCACACAAGCCAACAATTGATCTTCAAAAGCCTCAGAGGAGTGTACTCCTTGGTGGGTAGGAAAATTCTGAAGGGCTTGGTACCCAAACCTGTCTTTTTAGTCAGCTCAGTTCAATCTGACTGATGGTTAGGGCATATGGAAAGAGCCCTGAAGCTTTGGAAGCTGGCCAGCTGTTTTATCCTTGCAGGATATAATTGATATAGAAACAATCATCCAAGCTGCCAATAGATGTGCATGTCATGTGTGAGTGAGTCTGTGGATGCATCTCACAATAGACTGGTGTCCTGTCTGGGCTTAGCACTTCTGCTTTGTTCCTGCTGTGGCAGCAGCAGCTCAGGCATCCCATTACCGTAAGGAGGATAATGCAGGCAATGAAAGAACAAATGAAAGGAATAATATGTTTACACAATGTTCCAAGTGTTGTACCCTATAAATCAGAAAATAAATCTGCAAAATCTTTACATTTAAATCACCACACAATGAACCATTCTGCTAGACACCAGAATTTAAACAGCAAGCCAACAACTCTTAACCAGTAAACTTAAAATCACCAAGTTATTAATGTTCTTTTTACAGATCTAGTGTAGCATGGTGCACCAAATAGCTGTACCACCTCACTGTAAGAGTTATCAATTTTGATTCACGGCTGGAGTGTCTTCTGTCTAGAATGCACATATTTCCATCTGTTTGGATGGGTTTTTTTCTGGGTGCTGCAGTTTCTCTTGCTTTACAAAGACTTGCAGTAGGCTGATTATCAATGTTCCATATTGATTATAGATATGCATGTAGTGTGTGAACTTGTGCATTCTGTGATAGACTCATACCCTTTCCTAATCATTTCAAAGCTTTGCACCCATTGGTTGCAGGCTGGTGTTAGCATTCTGGGGGCCCCCAGCAAGTGTCAAGTTGGGGGCCTTTGGAATTTCCTAGTCTAAGAATCACCATGCGACTGCTGCCCCTCCTAAGCAACATTTTAGTTCATACTGCAGAGTTTTAGGGGTAGTACGCACAGACAAAACTGTAGCTTCAATGCTCTTACAATGGAACAGGTCTGTGTACCATACATACTATGTTATCCCATTTCACATAGAGTCACATTGACTGTGACTGGCATTTAGCTGCAATGATGATGATGCATTATAGCAACTCTATGGATAAGAGTGGCATTAGGTGAAATAGGATCATAGGAGGTTACTGGGATAATGGCCCTGGGGCCCTTACAAGCCTAGCCAAGAGTTTATCCCCAAAAAAGAAATCTCAGACAGCACCTGTCACTCCTGTCAATGAGGTACATAGGTGGAACCCCTGGGACAAATTGGTGATTTCCCATCCACTCATTAAGGTTGCTCTTGAAGAGGGTCAGTTAGGTACTCTGTTTGACATGTATGTGAAGTCTATTCCAGAGATGGGGCAGACTCTGGGAGGCAAAGCTGTCTCTCCAGCAGGTTTTGTTGATGTTGCATAATCGATTCAGGCTTTTTGAACAGGTAATGCTCGAGGAGTTAGACTTGCAGATATGGAGCATCTCTAGTAGGATATGGGGCTCTAGGCCAAGGGCTCCAAGGTGCCTACTGTTTCACATTCCACACACACATATCCTCCAGTGCTCCCCTGTTTCCCTCCATCCCTCACACTATCCACATTACTGTTTTCTTTCTTTTCTCACATTTTGCCTTATTCTTAAGTTTTCTCGAGACTCTATGCCTTTCTATATGCTCTGAAGTACATTTTAAAGTTTCTTTTTTTAAAAAACTATTCATCCATTAATGGCTTGAACAAGAATTATAATTAAAGTAAGACATTCATTGTGTTGGTGTTTAACATAGCTTTTGCTTGCATCTTTTCAACACACCTCACCTGGTCAAGACAGCACAGTAATAATAGTGCAGGAAATGACTAAATTAAGCTGTGGTGTCAGACAACCACCAGGCCCCAGAAGCCATATGGTTATAGATGCCCTGAGGTGCTTTTTAGAGCATTTTCACAACCTTTTGATCCAGTGATGGCCTGAATAAAAATTATAGGTCAGATAAAAAGTTTGTCTTTCAAGAAAGACAAAAGTTGTTCCTAAGGCTTAATGTTCAAAGCTGACAAAGCAGTAGCTAATTAACAAGAAAAATGTTTGACAGCATACATAAATCTTATCTGAAATTAATTCCTGCACACCCCAATAAAAAATAAGACAGTCATAAGACAGTCACTGTTTGTGTATCCCTCTACTGTTAGATCAGAATGAAAGCAGAGGTTCAAATGGCCAGAGGCATGCATTTCATGTGACTGCTGTCATACATGTACATAGCATGCCTCCTCACTCCTCACTGCTATGCCCTAAAGGCAACCACCCATATACATGTTTGATGTGCAATTGTGAGGAAAGTGAAAAAATAATGATCACAGTAATGTTTTCCATCTTGTTGCGCCAATGCAGTTCACTGCCCCTACACAAGCTATAAAAACTTTCTTTGCTCACCTCTTAGGTCTGAAAGAAAAGTAAAAGAAATAATGACTAAACTGTCCCCAGACCCAACACAAGCTATAATGACCTCCTGTGCATCTCTGGGGCTTGATTGCGAGGGAAATGAAAGAAGAAATGACCACACCTTCCCCCCCCCCCCACACACACACACACACACACGCTGTTTACAGCAACCTTCTGTTCAAACATCTGACCAGGGCTGGGTTTAGAATGGATGTAGTTGAAAGCAGAGACTACCACTAAGTCCATGTCAAAATCCATTTATTAAGTCTGGGGTGTGGAGACACCCAGACCCCCTAGAAGCTCTAAAGGTTTGAATATTCTGTGATGCATTTTATGCCTTATTTTCAAAAAATAATTACTTCTTAACTGCATTTCTTATTGCTATCCAGAAGAGGTATGGATGTGCCCAACATTACTGTGGGTATGCAGAGATAAAAATCATTGACACACACACACACACACACACACACACACACACACACACACACACACACACACACACACACACACACACACACACACACACACACACACTGTATGTTTACTTTCAAGGAAACTGGAGGAATGACAAGTTACCAACTGCATGCCTTTGAGGTGCTAGGCGAAACCAGAATGCATGGTTAGACACACACACACACACACACACACACACACACACACACACACACACACACACACACACACACTCACTGTATGTTCACTTTCAAGTAAACTGGAGGAATGACAAGTTACCAACTGCATGCCTTTGAGGTGCTAGGCGAAACCAGAATTCATGGTTAGACAAACACACACACACACACACACACACAAACACACACACACACACACACACACACACAAACACACATGCACATACACTCACACACATCCACACACATAAGAATAGTGGCAGTGCTGGTGATGCTTGTGATTGAACATGAAAGAAGTTATAACCAGATTGTTACTTTTACACTGCAGCATCCCCCACACACAAGTATAAGCCATAGCCACAGCAATTCTACTTTCACATTGATTTTACAACCAATAATAATATGCTGTGTGAGACTTGTGTTATCATATCGGTGCCGTACCTCTCAACTGCCCAGATTTTCACAGAATGTCCAGATTTTTGCCTCATATTTTTGTTTTTTCCCTCTTAAAATATAAAGTTTTCGGGCAAATTACTGAGGGTTAAAGTCACTAAATAATGACATACATTTGAGTTTCAGACTTCATATCCTTCAAAAAAATGCATGCTAACACAAATCCTGTTATTCTAGCAACTTTCTAAGTTTATAAGAGCAATATTTAAAATCTGTTCCTATTTTGTGCCTTTGCCCCCCCCCTCCATAATTTTAGGCTTTTTCCAGATTTCTTGCACTAAGAGGTTGAGATGTATGACCAGTGACTGTTGCTTAGCAGTCATTAGGAGTAATGCATACCTGTCACTGTTCCTGATTTCAAAGAATGTCCCTGCTTTTGCCTCATATTTTTTGCCCAGTCCCTTGCAAAATTTTTGATTTGCTGGCAAACTAATTAGGATTGCAGACAATCAGTAATGCCAGACATTATAGTTTCAAAGTTCTTATCATACAAAAAATGCAAATTGTTGAAGTAAAATATGTTATTCTATTAACTTGTTGATGTACTTTCTTTTTAAAGTGAATTAGAACAAAATGTGTTACTGATTTTGAGCCTTTATTCTGACATCATTTTGGCTTTTTTTCAGTATTCTTTAACAAAGGAGTTGAAAATTACAGAATATGGTGTCCTGTCAGTATTTATAAAACTTTCTGAAAGAGAAAAATCATCCCTGAAGATCAGTAGTGTCTGCTTTTTCTTAAAATCCCAAGTCAACAGTGACACTGTTCACATTGGGCTGCAGATCACTAATATTTACCTCGCAATGTTCATTCACTGGTAACCGCCTTTATCTTAACAGAGTAATATCACAACCTTATTTAAGATAATGCACGTAAGCAGAGAATGAATTATCATTTTTTGCTCCTCATTTTCCCCCAACCAGCAGCAGCTTTTGTGCCCCCCCCACCCCACGCAGACAAGGATGATGATTAGGAGTGCCCACTGCAGCTGCAGGCATTGTGGGTGGAAATCTAGCTATGATATTAGATTAAGTAGAGAGGATGCCCACCAGTGGGATTTAACTAAGTCAAGGGCACTGTGTCAGTGGTAAAACCTTTTATGAAATTACAAAATCTGCTACTTGAAACAACACTGTTGCTACAACCAGAGACATCTTTGAATTTTAAAGACGTGCTAACGATCCTTAGGATTCTTCATGCTATCAATTATTATTACTCACCTGGTTTATTAAGTACATAAGATTGCTATACTAGTTTTTGTTGGTTTGACAAACATGCAACAAAATATTAAAGTAAGATAACTTGCTGTGTTTTGGGGCCCCCCATTACCAAGGGTTCGCTGGTGCCTAAAGCTGGCTATGAGTGGGTGCAGAACATGGCTATAGCATTCCCACAACACTGTAAAGGATAAAGTGGGTTACTGGAAAACAGATGACTGAACTAATAGACATAAAATAATATGACTTCAACATGTTTTCAAATGTAAAGCAGTTATAAGTCAGGAATACAGTCTGTCAATCTGTAGAACTAAATTTCTTTTCACCGAGTTAGACTGCAGGTCACCACAAAGAGAAGTTGCAGAAGTTAAACATAGAAGGAAGCTGCAATCTGGGAGAATGACTTTAACAGTAAATGCCGGGTAAACATAAACTAAAAGTCTGTAAGATGTCTTCAACCAACTTCAGCTGAGGTTGTTAGTGTGATTATTATTTTGCTTTTACTAAGATAAGCTTATTCACTTTTGAATAAATTACTTATTAAGACACTGTTGTCTTATTCACAGCAAATATTTGTTGGTTTAGTGTTGGTTTACAGTTGCTTACACCACTGGTGTATAATATATAATGTTCTTCATGTTTCACTGTTGCAGTCATCACACTTATCTGCCAGCAGGTAGCCCTCAGTCGGCCCGAATACCAGAGACTTAGTATTTCTGTGTCAGTTGCTGTTGCTTCAGGACTGACGTCAGGTCATCAGGGGTATAAAAACAGGCAGCCGACGCCATTACATCAGTCTTTCTTGCCGAGGAGCCCGAAGCAGAAGCAGTTTGCATGAGTGCCCGTCGGCCACTACCTGAGTTTTTGTTTCCGAAATTGAATCATCCTGAAGTCTTCTAAAATTAAGTACCCCATTGGGGATCCTTTTTTCTTGGTCTAACCCATGTCAGAAAAAGTTAACAATTGTCTTGCCTGTGGAAAGCAAATACCACACCGAGATTTCCATTCTTACTGCGTCACCTGTTTAGGCCCAGACCATGACATACCTCGTTATCGGTTTTGTGCTTTATTCAGTGCCCGAACTATTCATCATCGGGCCCTTATTATAGATGGAAACTTTCGTTCTCGATCTCCGTATTCTGAAATGGCTTCTGTAAGCCATCCGACTACCAATCTTCCAAAAAAATGTAAGGATAAAGACAGAGACAGACTGCACAAGTTAAAACTGCCGACGATGCTTCTGTTAAGTTAGTCGTCAGTTTGCCTGTACTCAGTGAGGCACTTTCCCAGTCCCTGATGCCTGCTTTGATGGATTCGCAGGCTGCTACCGAGACCCATTCGGAGTCCAGTATGCCATGAGACTCTTCTTTGACTATGGAACCCGTGGATCTCTCTACCTTGGATAGGTCTGAAGCCACTGTGCAGGCACTGGCTTCTGAGGAAGTTTTTTGCATTACCGATATTTGACACAAACCGACTACTTCTTTTGCATCTTCAGTTCTTTCTAAAACTACCGAGTTTCTAAGGCCAAGAGTACGAACTATGCCTAAAAAAAACGACGACCCAAACTCAAGTGCCTGCTTCCTTGCCACAATCTCAAATGCTTAAAATGGCATAAGACCTGATCATGCTGATGAGGGGAAGCCAGCCTTCCCCTGCTAAAAGAAAAAGAGACCTGTCCTCAGCAGCTTTAACTGCCCAAGAGTCCAACAACTCTGAGGTTTCTGAATATGAAGACATGCCTTTATCTGCCTATGAAGATTCAGATGCAGAGGAATCCATTCCTTCTGCTTCCCCTCCAGAGGATTTTTCTTTTGGTGAAATCCTACATACTTTGAGAGAGCATTTCCACTGGGAATGCCAGGATTATCCTCAGTCTAAAAAGAGACTCAGGCAATTTTTAGATTTACCACAGCATAGACCCTTAGCTATCCCTCCTGTTCTGGATGTTGTGGATGATGTCTTCATGGAATCCAGTCTAACTCCTGATACTTTGCTCCGTGCTCCCAGGAAACCTGACAGGTACTACAGAGTCCCTGACTCACACAAATTTATCTTCAAAAATCCTACTGCTGACCTGGAGGTCATCTCCCAAGGACCTAATGGAATAAAAACAACTACAGCTAAGAATCCCACCCCTTCGGACAGGGATTCCAAAGCTTTAGACAGATGGAGTAAAAAAGTATACACCTCTGCAACTCTCACAATTAGAGCATTGAATTGTCAGTTCCACATGCTGAAATACCAGCAACATACTATGGAACTTACTAAGCAAAATGATCTACCTTTCCTGACTGTGCAGAAAATAAAGAATTACAGGAGCTTATGCATTCTGCAAGCCAAGTCAGCAAGTATACTCTGCAATGTAGGTTTGATGCCCTAGAAGCAACTTGCAGGGCAGCAATTACAGGTTCTGTACTTGGAAGGCACGCTTGGCTTAAGGAACAGACCTTGCTAGACCATGTTAAATCAAAATTACTGGATGCTGCTTTGAACAAGGACAATCTGTTTGGCACCAAAGCAGAAGAGGTTTTAAAAAATATGGAAGAAAAGGCTAAGTCTATGCAGACAGTCAAATATTTTTTGCAAGTGCAGCCTCCAGTATTCAGTAGGAATTGCCCCTCAAAACATTGGTCCTTTCCAGCCCCCTAAAGGCCACCTCAAACTAGACCCAGGGGAAACAGACCCCCCAGATTACAGTCTCAGGGTATGCAGAGATCTAAGCAATGGAGTATCTCCACTTCTAAAACAGGGAGTGCTAAGCCACCCCCTTACATAAATAATTCACAATGACTTCTCAACTCCTGTCCTCACATCTACCCAATTGCTTGTGCCCCTAGGAGGAAAACTTGTCCACCATGCAAGAAACTGGACCTCCATCACCAATGATTGATGGGTCCTCAATGTATCCCAGGGGTACAAATTTTATTTCCACACACTGCCAACCCCAAAAGGGTTCCCAGACTTTCCTCCAAACTAGTGGGCAGAGGCACAAAACCAAGTTCAATCCCTGGTCTCCATAAGGGCAATTCATCCTGTTGCTGCAGAACAGAACCCAATCTTAGATCTATCCATTCCAAATACCTTCCTGGTGGTACCAAAATTCAAAATGCTCACCCTACAGCAGCTTCTCCCTATGCTGTCCAGAGATGCCTGGTTAGCCGCCCTATACCTAAAGGAAGCCTATCTGCACATATCTATCAGGGACTCATGCAGGAAATATTTATGTTTCAGGGCAGGATCTATGCATTATCAGTTCTCTGCACTTCCCTTTGGCTTATCCACTGCTCCCAGAGTCTTCACAATATGCCTGGCTCCAGCCATTGCCTATTGCAGACAGAGAAAGATTCAAATTTACCCTTACTTGGACGATTGCCTGATTCAGGCAGACAGTCAGGAAAAGCTGTTGCAGCACCTGACATTTGTAAAGGACCTTCTAACCTCCCTGGGGTGCACTATCAATGAAAAAAAAATCAAAACTAGTCCCCAGTCAAAAAATTGTATTCCTGGGAGCAAGCTTGGACACAGCATCCCAGATAGCATTCCTACTCCAGAAAAACAAGCCTATCTGACAGGCTACTTCACTCAAATGGCCACCAGAACTCAGCTATCTGCAAGGAAAATCCTGCAGGCTCTAGGGTTCATGTCTTTCTGCATTCTACTAATTCCATATGCCAAACTGCATATGAGGAAACTTTATTGGTACTTAAAAAGTCTTTGGTGTCAACATTTTCAGGACCTGGAAACTATCATACCTATTATACCTTGCCTCAGGACAGAGTTTCTTTGGTGAGCAGCAGCATGCATCCACAACAAGGGACTTCCCTTTACACAACCCCATGCCACCCAGACCCAAACCACAGATGCATCAGACTATGCCTGGGGTGCACATCTGGACATCAGGTGCATTCAGGGCCACTGGAGCCCAAACCAAATTCATCTGCACATCAAGCAAAAAGAGATGCTAGCTGTTCAGCATGCTCTGACAGCTTTCAGACCACTACTCTCACCAGGGCTCCTTCTGATAAAAACTGACAACACCACAGTGATGTGGTACTTCAGCAAGCATGGGGAACCCACACTTACCCACTCTGCAGACTGGTCATGACCCTGTGGAACCCGGCCTTGGCTATGCATATTCACCTGCAAGCTCAAGTCCTGCCAAGCAAACAAAACTCTCTGGCAGATGACTTAAGCAGAAATCTCCGAAAACCACATGAGTGGCAATTAGATTTCAACACCTTCAGCCTTCTAACCCAGAAATGAGGTACCCCGAAGGTGGACCTATTTGCCTCCCCTACAATTACCAGCTCAGCAAATTCTGCACCAGGGTACCTCATAGCAAGGCCTGGAAAGTGGATGCCCTATCCTTCCAGTGGGCAAACCCCTCAATCTATGCGTTTCCCCTCTGCCTCTTCTTACAAGACTACTACTCAAGATAAGGCAGGAAAAACCAAGGGCAATCCTGATTGCCACAGACTGGCCATGCCAACACTGCTACCCTCTACTGCACAGTCTGTCACCGGTGCCAACATGGCACCTACCCCAAATCCCAACCCTCCTCACTCAGCAGGAGGGACAGACCTTGCACCCGGAACTGCAAACCCTGAACCCTGCAGCCTGGTGTATTCCTTAAATTCTCCTCCAGTGGCCAGCCTAAGCAAGCAGGTGCTTATGCTGATAAGTGGAAAAGGTATTGTTCCTGTATTCACTCTAAAGGAGCGGATATAGCACAGCCCTCATTATCTCTCATCCTGGACTACCTAGCAGACTTACTCTACAGAGGCTTATCCTTCTCTTCCATTGAGATGCATGCCTCTGTCATCTCTGCTCATTACAGCATTGAGCCACCTCTCTTCTCACACTCTCTCATCAAACCATTCCTGAGAGGGGCTAACAACTTAAGGCCACCAAGAAGAGCCCCCACTCCGGCTTGGGACCTTAACCTTGTGCTGGAAAAGCTCACGCTACCCCCCTTTGAGCCTGCAGTGTCAGCAGAGTTACAATTCCTCTCTTGGAAAACAGCCTTGCTTCTGGCCATCACTTCAGCTAGAAGAGTGTCTGAGCTACAAGCACTTATGGCTGTGGAACCCTTCATTATTTTTCATGCTAACAGGGTCTCCCTCAGGACTAATCCTACTTTTATGCCTAATGTGGTGTCCAGTGTGGCTCTCAACCAATCTATCCATTTGCCCACCTTTTTCCCTAATCCTCAAAATAAGAGGGAAAGGATCCTGCACTCTTTAGATGTGCACAGACAACTCAGATTCTACCTTGATAGGACTAAGCCCTTCAGGAAATCTGACCAGTTACTAGTCAGCTTTGCACCAGGGACAGAGGGCAAGGCCATATCAAAACAAACCATCTCCAAATGGCTAGCACACTGTATCCATTTATGTTACAAACACCATGGGAAACCACCACCTCAGGGGGATCAGAACACAGCCCTTCTCAGAGGAGTCCCTACCAGGGACATTCTGGAAGCTGCTATTTGGAGTTTTGTTCACACCTTCACCAAGCATTACCACCTGTCTGGTATACTAGCCATCCCCAACTTTTCTTGACTGCCTCCATCCATTCTTCAGCTTTGGGAATCAACCCAAGTGTGATGACTGCAACAGTGAAACATGAAGAACATAGTACAGTTGTGTACACTTACCATAAATGTAGATGTTTGAGTGTATTCACTGTTGCAGCCCTGGTTTCCCACCCTCCAGCCCCCTTGTCTCTCTGTCTCCTTCTCTATCTCTCTTACTCACCCCTTACAGGGCTATTGGTATTTACTCTTTACTGATGGTGTTTTTTCCACCATAACTTAGCTCCCTATTTGGGGGCTTCTGACATTTGGGGCAAGAAAAACTGATGTAATGGTGTCGGCTGCCTGTTTTTATACCCCTGACGACCTGATGTCAGTCTTGAAGTGACAGCA